>NW_011901421.1:3745-4101 GCF_000151845.1 Pteropus vampyrus | reverse complement strand
ATATAACAATGATGAGATAACTGTGCCAAAATGATTGGCCGGAGAGAGTGCAGGTTCATTGAGACCACTCTTAAAAAGCATCATGGGAGAGCTTGATGATAATTCAGCATGATTTGAATCATGTCCTCCAAACCTATATTTCTATCTGCACATGGAATAAAAGTCTTACTGTAAAATTAGCCTATAACGTTGACCATCTACTATTTCTCAGTCTCTATAGACTGATAATTAGACTTGGATCTCAAAGAGTAGGCCATTCTCTCTTTTATCTGAGTAAAGAGAGATTCTGCTTTCATATGCTTTTTTAAAAGTAGCAAAGTATATCTAAATATTTAAATATTTTTAGATCTAAGATG
>NW_011901421.1:0-2090 GCF_000151845.1 Pteropus vampyrus | reverse complement strand
TGTGTGTGTTGGCGGTGGGGGGGACAGTGCCATCTCTTGGACCTTGAATTGAGGGCAAACAAGGGAGAGTTGATCTTCTCAACACGAGGGCGCCCTCTTGAGTCTCGTCCGTAAGTAAATTTGTGTTTTACTCACGTTCCCCACTGCGCACCCATCTCAGGGAAATGCAACCATCATTTACCCCTTCCCCTTATTAAGAATTTTGTGGTGTTTCCTTTTTTCTTTCACACACAGTGCCGCCATGAACATCCTCATAAACATCTCCCAGTTTACTGTCTTACTGGGAAAGACAGGAATGATGTGTACAAGGTTCTGTAGGGTAGATGCGACCAACAAGGCGACTGTGTGGTCACAGGATAAAAGCAACTTTACTGACAGTGCCCAGTGGTTTACGCAGTGGCCGTACCTGCTTACACGGTGGCCGTACCTGTTTACGCGGTGGCCGTACCTGCTTACACGGTGGCCATACCTGTTTACGCAGTGGCCGTACCTGCTTACACGGTGGCCGTACCTGTTTACACGGTGGCCATACCTGTTTACGCGGTGGCCGTACCTGTTTACGCGGTGGCCATAGCTGTTTACACAGTGGCCGTACCTGCTTACACGGTGGCCGTACCTGTTTATGCAGTGGCCGTACCTGCTTACGCGCTGACCACCAGAGGTGTGACTTCCGTGCCTTCGTTTCTTCCCTGACGTTTTATAGCATCATATTTTTTGGTCATCTGGCAACATGAAGAGGTTTCATTTATGTTCTATTTGTACCTCTGCGATTATTCATAGAATTGAGGATCTTCGTTTATTGGCTGTTAAGTCTCACTCTTCTGTGAAGTTCCTGCTTATCGTGTTGTTTATCTTTTTATCTTTTCGATTTGTTGAGAGTATTTCTATATTTGTTGAGAGTATTTCTAATTTTTTTTAATCGATTACATGCGTTGGATATGCCTCTCCCAAGTTTGTGGCTTGCCTTGTAACTTTTTAAATTGTGTCCCTCGATGGGCAATCATTGTAAATTTTAATGTGTACAGATTTATTAATCTGTCCATTATGGTTTTTGCTTTTAATTATCCTTCTTAAGAAACTCTTTCCTGGCCCAAAATTATAACCAATTTTATTTATACTTTCATTAAACTTTACATGGTTTTGCCTTTAATCTTTGTCTTTAAATCACGTGGCATGGGATTTGTGTATGGCGTGAGGTAGAGCCCAGGTTCCACTCTTTTACGTGAATATACAGTTGTCCCAGCACCATATGTCGAGTAGTACAGCCTCTCTGCATACATCAGCAATGTCACCTCTACTATAATATCAAATTAACTCGTGCGTTATACCTATTCTGTACCAGGCACTATTAATCTAGCAGGGAGCAAAACAAACAATAATCTGTTATGGAGTTTATAATTTAGCTCAGGTAGGAAGGCAATAAGCGGTAAACATTATCAATCCATTTCACAGTATATTAGAAGAGAATGAAGGCTATAGGAAAAAAAAAAAAAAAGCAGAGCTGGATAAGAAGGTCAGAGGTCCAAGGTGGGGAGGCTGTTCTATTAAGTGGGATGGTCATGGTAGGTAGGTCTGTCTCATCGAGGGGATTTGGGCAGACACTTAACAGAGGTTCATCAACTAGACAGGCAGAGGAAGAACGCTCCAGGCAGGGGGCGCAATCTGAGCAAATTCCCAGCATTCGGTGGGTTCAGAGGGCAGCAGGAAGGCCGGTGCGTTGGGGCAGAGGTAACTATTAAGAGCAGCAGGAGGGGAGACCACAGCAGGGCTTCGTAGACCACGATGGACCCTGTTCTTAGGCCATTTGTTGGTTCTTTCTTTCCCTTTTTCATTTAAATCTTTGGTCTTTTTGTAGAGTATGAGGAATCGCTCCAATTGTATTTTTTCTAGATGACTGCCCACTTGTCCCAATACCAGTTCTTCTGTGAGAACCTCAACTGTACGTAACTTCGATCTCCCCTGACAGTCTCTCTTTCTCGTCCACGTCATCCAGTTTTCTCGTTTCAGTCACCTGCATCTTCTTTACATTTCTGCAATGCCCCTTCCCTCTCTGCTTCTTCCAGTCTCATCTTCGCGGTTTGAAATGTTAT
>NW_011901420.1:6925-7649 GCF_000151845.1 Pteropus vampyrus | reverse complement strand
CCTGGTTACTTTTCCCCAGACTTGGAGAGCTCGCAGGCGGGGCTGTGCTGACTGGGGGGCATCGGTCACCCCTGCTCTTTGAGCCCTTGGGCTCGCCCTGGCCGTGGGGCTGGATGGGAGGGAGGCTGGGGCTCCGAGCTTCTGACGGGGCGGTGCTTCTGCAGGAGTTGGATTTCTGGGCTTCACGCCTTGTGTATTCCAGCCTCTGCAGCAGGTGGGCCCCGAGCCGATAGTCCCCCTGCTCCCTAGGGCAGCCAGAGCTGCTTCCCCTGCTCACAGACGGGGTCCTCCTGCCCCTCGCACAGCTTCCCCAGAAACCTGTCATCTTGCCCTAATCTAGACCTTTCTTAAAGGTGTGTAGGAAGTGTTCTTAACGTGATGCGAATAAAAAAAATTACTTCCAGATGCGCCTACCTCGGTGTCTTTGTTAAGCCTGACACACCAGAGAGTGACGCGAAGTGACGGGAGAGTCCCCGAGTCAGGCCAGGGACGGGCCCTGCGTGCGTTTGGGGGACGGCCTTATGGACGGGGATGCCGGATTTCCAACATGGGTGCCGAGGTGGTCCGTGCCGTCCTCAGCGCATCATGTGAACCCAGCTAGTAGTAAACGATGCATTCTCTAATCGTCAGAGGTCTTACGTTTTTAGTTATTTAGATGAGAGAGCTTGTGCATATTTGTTTCTCTTAATTGGTTACCTAGTGGATTTTGCTTGATGTAAACTTT
>NW_011901420.1:0-2095 GCF_000151845.1 Pteropus vampyrus | reverse complement strand
GGGACAGACATAGGACAACCACCGTAGACGCCTGCCCAGAGCGAGGGGACGTGGCAGGCTTCGAGAAGTCCGGTGCACAGCATCTTTAGTCCAGCCTGGCGAATGCCGAGGTCCTTGGCTCGGTCTGAAGACTTGGGGATAGCGTCTGTCACTGCGCCGTCTGTGCTGATTCCTTTGCGTCATCGTCTTTCCATTTCTGTGGAAGGGCACGTGTTTCGCAGTCGCGTCTTCTCAGTCTGCTTCCTGCCAGCAGGATTCTGGGGGTCTAGCGCCCACTTTTCATTGTGTGTTGCCTCTGACCCTTTCTGTTCAAACCGGCAGTGTTTCCACTGCATAGTGCTCACTGCATCGGACAAGAGAAGCCCTTCCCCACCGTGGCTTCCGACGGCTGCGGGACATCGCCCGTAGCTCCGAGGGCCCGGCGGTTCAGTGAGGCCCGTGGGCACAGCTCACCTCTGTCACCCCTCTGCTCGCACGCGGCCGCTTTCGCTGGACATCGCTGCACTAGGACTTCGCCTTGCACAGGCCTGGAAGGTGAGGCGAGGGGAGGAGGTGGCTTTGGAGAGCGTGAGAGTCCACGTGGGTGGCGGGTCGCCTGGAGGAGAGTCAGGTGGCGTGATGAGGTGTGCGGAGGGGGCAGGCGCGGGCACGCCATCCCAGGCAGACCGGCGCCCCCGTGCAGGAGGGGCGTGCGGGGACGAGAGGGTCGCTTGGGTGCCAGTGCCCACCCTCTCCTGCTCCTCGGATTCACTCGGTGGATGGATTCTGACTTTTGGACCCTGTGCTGTGTCGCGTGAGCATTCGCGATGCCACGTGCTCGTCCGTCTTGCTGGCCTTGTCTGGAAACTCTTGGCGATTGTTCCCTTCCTTAAACATAGCAGTCGTCAGTCTGCTCTGGCACTTGAACTTCAGGACCACCCCTGTGGGTGCATGGCACGTACCTGGACGAGGCAGGGGACTGGAGCCGGGAGCTCACGTGGTCCTAGCCTCCTGCCCCGGGCCCACCCCGGCACTGGGCGTCCGTCTGGGGCGGGACGTCTCCAGGGACGTTGGTGTGTGGGAGGGCTGCATCGCTTGCCCGATTATCCGCAGTCAGGCTGACAGCCCTGTTGGAGGCGCTGGGCTGGGTTAAGGGCAATGGGTGACGGGGTTTGGGAACGAGGAAGGAGGGGATTCGCTTCGCTTCAGGGGGCTCAGAAACACGCCGCAGCGAATGACCATCAGCGCTCTGAGGCTTTGTTCCCTGCATCCCTGCCCTCTTTCCGAGCTGATCCAGGTCGCTGTTGATTGATATGGGGGGGCTTTACTCACCCCCCATTAAGTGCAAGGGTCTGTGACATCTTCTGGGGTATGGAGCCATGCTGATGTGTCACACCCTTGCCCATCCCTGTGGCAGCTCAGGTGCAGTGTCCTGGTCGGGGTCCCAGAGTGGTGGGGACAGTCACAGCAGCAGTGGGTGCACACCACAGGGCTCTGTCCTCCACTGTTTTGTCCCCACTGAGTGGGACAGGACTGGTGTGGGTCTGGAGCGAGAAGCCGCCTTCGCCTTTGTATAACTAACAAAACTCATCATCCCCTTCAGTTAAGTTTTATTTTTCTTATTACAAAAGCCATATCTCTTCTTTTTAGAAAGTTTAGATATTATGGATGGACATAAATTCTGACGCTGAGAGAAAGCTAAGGCATTTCAGCCACCGTGTTTGCTCAGCAGGTGCTCACCGGTGACGCGACGCGAACACAGGCACCGCCTGCTGTCCCGACACGCCCCGTGGAGCAGGAGGAAAGTGAGCCATGCCATCTGGGCTCGCGACGTGCCCTGTGGAGAGCAACGTTCCAAAGCGGGGGGTGCGAGTGAGGTGGGCGTGGTGACCGACACCAGCCGAGGGGCAGGGGACAGTACGTTCTTGCCCTAAGGGAATTGTGTGGGGTCTTATGTCAGTCCCTGAGGCCCGTGGGCCTCTGCCAGGCTTTTCACACGTGATCCCATCTGCTCCTCCCAATCTCAGGCAAGGAGTGCTGTGGTCTCTGTTTACATGTGACCAAGGCTGTCACCTGACCAAGGCCAAATGAGTGGCAGGGCTGGGCCTCCAGCATC
>NW_011901419.1:2164-4082 GCF_000151845.1 Pteropus vampyrus | reverse complement strand
ATCGTCGTCGTCACCATCTTGGAAGGTGACTCCTTTGAAGGAAGGAGAGTGGAGCAGGGGGCGGCACTGAAGAGATGCACGTGTGGGAAGGAGGAAGAAATACCCGCACGTCGGTTAAACGAGCACATCGAGCGAGGAATGGCAGGAGAGCGCGGGCTCGTTGTGGGAGCAACATACCTGCGTGTTTTCACTTTGGTTTCTGAAGATTTCCCCCTTGTCATTGGTTTCGGTGGTCTGGCTCGATGTGCCGCGCTGCGTGTGCGCACGCTCACCCCGCCCGGGGTCTGCCGACGTGCTCGGAGCTGTGCTCCGGGACGTGTTGGGCTCTTGTATCTTCACATTCCCTTTTCCTTCCTGATCCCAGTTACACGTCCCCTTCCGCCTCAGGCCATCGGAGCCCTGTTTTAAAGTGTGGCTTTTATTGTTCTCCAGGTATGGTGAGGCTACCCGATCAGGAGACAGCGCCATTGAAGAGGTGGTTTGTAACGTGCAGTTCTCAAAAGGAGGAGGCATGGGGCGGCATGCAGGGCCACACGGGGAAGCACCAGGGCCGATCAGCAGGCGGGGGGCGGGGCAGGGCATGGGAAGAGCCTTTAATGTGGTTTCCGTGAGGAAGGCCGGGCAGGGTCAATGGGCTGAGGCCTGGCTCTTTTGGGCCAACTCAGCAGGCACTGTGCCTGGTGTCTGAGACCTGGTGCTAGGGTGGCGGGGGCAGAAGGAGAGTGGCCCAGGGTGTGAAAGCCTGATCACTCTCGTGGGCTGGTTTGTATGTGAAAAATACGCTTGAGTCACTTATCGTCTCCAGGCTGTGGCCGGCCCTGGGAAGGGTGGTCTCTCCAGGGCCAGCGAGAGCCCCGACATCAAAGCATCAGAATAAAAGACGTGTTTCATGCAGATGCTTTTCACGTTTGAAACATCTTTGATGTCCTTGCCCTTCAGACTGAATAATCTCTATTGATCCACCTTTAAGTTCACTGACTTTTCTGTAATCTCCGATCTGCTGTTAAATCTGTCCAGTGATTAAAAAACATTCAGATGTGTTTCTGAGTTTTGGAATTGCCATCTCGTTTGTGTTTATAGTTTTCATTTTTCAACTGAGATTCCGTAACTAATCACTTGATATTTTGACTTAAACCCTGGACATATTCGTAACGTCTGTTTCGAAGGTCATTTTTCCATCCCTTGGTTTACCTAGTAATTTTTTAGTGCAGAGTGAACTTTGTAGAAACTCGAGTCTGTGGTCTTCCCTTGGGAGGTGTTGGTTTTGGTCTGGCAGGCTGTTGGGTCACCGGCTGCTCCCCGGAGCGTGTGTTGTGCTTCGCGAAGGCGGGTCCGGGGGAGCCCGCAGGCCTTGTGGGGCTTGGTGTCTGCTAGCACGGGTCTAGAGGAAGCCTATGAGGAGTGGCCATCCTGGCGTCTTAGCTGCCTGCTCGGGGCATGGACCTGGCCCCTGCGAGGGAGGCGGGCTGAGGGGTGTGAGGATGGAGGGGCTGGGGGTGCCCGGCACCAGGCTGTGTGTGTGGGGGCGCTGGCCCCTGCTGCAGCAAGGGCTCCCGCCCGCACTGCAAGCCGGGGTCCCCCCTCCGGCTGGGGGCACCACGCGTTTCCATGGGAGGAGGAAGAAAAATGCCAGGCGACTCTGGGACACCGTCAGCAATCAGCTGCTGTCAGGCAAAGAAAACGCTTTTTAATGTTCAGATTAATTATTGATCAGCTCAGCACGGGCCTGATTGCTGCTTCCTGTCGGCTGACAAGGGGTTCCCGCTGCGGGCCCTGGCAGAGCAGTGGGACTCCTGGGGTGACAGTGACACCCCATTAGTCATCCCCTCTCTGCGTACGTGGGAGGGGCGCCCAGACACACGGCGAGGGCACTGAGATGGTGGTCGTCGTGCATGGGGACGCAGGCCCCCTGGGGCAC
>NW_011901419.1:0-344 GCF_000151845.1 Pteropus vampyrus | reverse complement strand
GGGCCCGGTCAGCGCGGCCGGCTTCAGCCAGGCTGCCGAGTCCCTGGGAGCAGAAGCGCGATGGCTCTGGGCTCGCGCCTCCTCTGCGGCCGGCCTGGCCGCGCGTTTGTTCCTCGCTCTCTGATTCGACCTTTCACTGTCCAAAGAAGGTAAACGCCGCTTGTGTCCAGCTTCTCTGTGCTCAGGGGACCTCGCCGGCTCTCACCGGAGAGGTCATTGCAGGGAAACTGTGGAAAATATGGAAGAATTAAAAAAAAATAAAAGCCACCTACAATGCTGCCCTTAGCGAGGACACCGGACGTTTTGGGGAATTTTTCTCCAATCTTATTATTATTTTTCATGCG
>NW_011901418.1:3317-4747 GCF_000151845.1 Pteropus vampyrus | reverse complement strand
CTCCCTGAACAAAAATATTCACAATGATGCTGATAAAGTACCCCGGAGATTTTATCGGCGTGCGTGC
This sequence comes from Pteropus vampyrus, assembly GCF_000151845.1. NCBI lineage: Eukaryota > Metazoa > Chordata > Mammalia > Chiroptera > Pteropodidae > Pteropus > Pteropus vampyrus. The sequence continues at coordinate 4,680 of NW_011901418.1, read as the reverse complement.
GCCTTTTTAAACTGTAAAGCACACGTGATATCCCACCTGCAAAAGTCTACTAAGACTGAGCACCAGGGAATGAAAAATAATAGAGAATGGAATGAACCTGGGATGCATAAATGGATTCGGAAGTCCGTATGTTACCTAGAAAAGTAAACACACCGTGAGTGTATTTGCATTTGGAGAAGGGAGAGCCTCCGTAATGTCCATCGATTACCAAAGGGGTCCACGGCCCTGACGTGATCAAGCAGCCCTGCCACGGAGCCCCGTGCTTAGATGGAACAGAGGGCTGGCGGGCATCTCCGCAGAGCAGCTCTGCACGTTTGAAAGTAACGAGAGTACATTTCAACGCTAACCGTGGAGAACACAGAGCATCTTATTAAGGGGACGGCGTGAGTGAGCAGCCAGGCTCGGCTGGAACGCAGCACTCGTCATCAAGTTTTACGAGTCCCATAGTCAAGGCGAAACCACCTGTCGCCTTCGGTCTTCTCCCCAATTTCCCTGCTTCCGGGACATTCGGTCTCTAAGGCCCATGGGTGCTTCCTAGGACTCCACTAAGACGGGTGAGGGTCTCGACCTAATACTTTGCCGCTCGTTCCGCCGTTTAATGGGAAGCTGGGAAGTGTTTTTGTTTAAGAATTACTCCACCTCCGTTAGGTGTGACGGGAAGCAAATATTTATGTGCGTTTTACATATGCTTTTCAGAACCAAATAACATCTTGGGAGGCACACGAAAACATTTAAAACTTAGATAAAATAAATCTCTTGTTCCTAATAAACAGGATTATTTTATGCGTTATTTGATTCTAGAATTTTTTTTTTCCACCTGGAACCTCAGAATGCGATGTTATCTGAAAACGGAATATTTGCAGATGTAATTAGTGAAACGTGAAGTCCTACCGGATTACGGCAGGTCCTGAATCCAACGACTGCTGTCCTTGTAGGGAGATGGAAGACACGAAGGAAGAAAGCCAGGTGACGAGGGAGGCAGAGACCGGAGTGACGCAGCCTCACGCCAAGCAGCTCCCGGGATTACCAGCGGCACCAGGAGCAAGGACAGGGCCACGGAGGACTCTGCCCCTGAGCCTTCGGGGGAGTTCGGTCCTGCTGACGCCTTGGTTTCAGACTTCTGGCCTCCAAGACGGTGAGAAAATAAAACTCCCTGTCATCTTGAGTCTATTTTCTGTTGTTTCGGCCACGGTGTTTGTGGTAGTTTGTGACAAGAGTTCTAGAAAACTAACACACCAGCCATATGTAAATCTGTTCTGCAGGAGTGGATGGCGGGTGGCTGAGCTAGGCGCCGCGGGGGCCTGATGTGTGACACCCGGTCGCGCCGAGCGGCGGGCCACCTGGGCCAGAGCGCAGCGGCAGA
>NW_011901418.1:0-1002 GCF_000151845.1 Pteropus vampyrus | reverse complement strand
TAAGAATCCACTTCATGTTGCATTTTTCCAGGTTCAATAATAGACTCAACTTCTATTTTATAAGAAAACAATAAAAGAGATGCTATAAGGTGGCAGAGAAATATTGCTAGAAATGGGATAAAATGAAGATTTAAAAAAAGATAAATGTTCAAAAAATGGGATGCATCTCTAGCACTGAGTACAGTTCTTCGCGCCCAGTAAAGATTCGATCTATATGCATTGTCGAAGGCACGAACGAGCCTCGCCTATGAGGTGGGGACCAAAGGATAAAGTTCACTTTGAACAGGATTTTGAAAGGCAGGAAGGATGTGGATACCAAAAATGAAGGGGAAGCACATTTACAGAAGAGGAGCCGTTAAAAGGGTCGAAGCAGCACGGGGCACGTTTAATGAACGATGATCAAACCCGCGTGGATGGAACAGGGACTTCACGTGGCAGAGTCACGGGCAACACCAAGGAGCCTCAGAGGAGCTGGCCCGGGGCTCTGACCTCTACTGCCGGTCTGAGGGGGCTGGGCTGTCTGTGACCAGCATGGGACCACCACAGAGGTGACCGGGCGGGTGAGGCACCGAAGGGCTGTTTCGGAACGATGGAACGGCTGGCACATCTGGCGTGGGCGGAAGTAGAGACAGACGGAGAAGCCAAGGCCAATCACGCGTCCATCGCTCGGGACGCAGCGAGCTCTAATCGGCCCCGTTCAAGTTCTCTTGGTGTCACCCCCAGGTGGGGCGGGTTGGTCGCTCTCAAGTCTCACCGCAGAGACTTAGCCGTCCGCCCACGGAGGGCCTGTGACTCTCCCCGCACGCCCACGGGGCTCGCCCTGTGCCTGGGTCACGACGACTTCACCAGACTTCGCAGGAGCGTCACCGCGTCCTTAAACACCCCTGCAATTTCTCCGGGGCTTTACGGCAAGTCGTCTGAGTGGCATGGCAGAGTCACACCCCAAAGCTCCCTTGCCTCACAGCAACCAGCCTGTGTCCCCGTATGGAAGTTCTGTTCCCA
>NW_011901417.1:733-2670 GCF_000151845.1 Pteropus vampyrus | reverse complement strand
AGGTAGGGCTGACTTCCTGGTTCCCACAGGACATTTTTTATTGCAGATCGAAGAAGGGACCTACCCAGGAGAGAAAAGAGAGTGCCACAGAATCTGCAGGGGAGATGGGACGGCATGTGTGCAATCAGGTTTTAAACAAATTAGCCACATCATTCTCACTTACCCTCCTTCCTTCTCCCTCCCCTCCCTTAAAAAAAAATTAAAACTCTGTCTCCTTTTCCTTTCCTTCCCTTTCTTGCTCAAACAGTTATCAGTGTGTTCCATGTATCAGGTTCTGCACAGGTGTTAGAGAAACAGCAACAAATGAAAATAAGCTCTTAGGATTACATGGCCTGGTCAAGGGGCAAGAAATCTTCAGAAGAAAGAAATGAGCATCATCGCTCCACAGACAAAGGGTTGGTCCCTGGCTGTTGATTGGAATTGTGGTTCTGCCATTTATGGGCTGGGTGACCCATAGCTTAATCTCTCTAAACCTCAGTTTTCTCTTCAATAAAATGGGGTAGTAATTAGAAATAATACCTAGTTGGATGACCATGTGAAGATTAAATGAGACGATGTAAGTAAAACCCATATTACAGTGTATGGAACATTGTGAGTGCACAGAAAATGCTGATGAGTTAGGGTGATATTCTGAATAGTTTGAGGAGTTTGTCCTGCACTCTGGGCTCACCAAATCCCTTTATTTTTATTTCAAAGGACTCATTTTCCCTTCGACCCAAACGTAACTGAGTCACCAACAGTGAATCAGGAACAATGACTGGAAACACTAAGCTACTAGTCTACTGTTTCTTAACCCTCAGCCTACATTTGGCACTGGATAATTATTTGTTATGGAGTCTGTCCTGTGCGTCGTAGGATATTTAGCAGAATCCCTGGCCTCTATCCACTGGATGCCAGTAGCATCCCCACAAGCTGTGACAACGAAATAATAATTGTTAATGTCCCCTGGGCTATGTAACCATGTAAATCTTTACTTCTTCTCTAAAATGACTTTTCCCCTTCACTTTCTCCTTGATTCAAACTGGTCTTAGGCTCACTTGTTTCTTTTCTTTCCTCATCCTTCTGCATATAGCATGGCCATTCCCTTAACCATTAAGCCTTTACGTCAGCATCAAACAGTCTTAGGAACAAAGCCGCAGGTCCGTTGACCACAGGAACAGAGTTTCGGTCAAACTAAAGATAACATCTTGCAGCTCCACATCCATAAAGGCAGAACACCCTACCAGCATCCCCTTGCAATCAGACAGAATGACACCATGACTGACATCAGGACCTGATGCGATGATCACCTGTCTCCTACCGTAGCCCCGACCAATCAGGAGAGCCCATGACCCCAACTCCCTTAGCTACTAATGAATTTCCCCCTATGTCATCTATCCCCTGGAGGCCATCACAGAGCCAGGTCCTTGAGCGCTTGCTTACTTGTGTCTCTGGGCTTGGCACCATTTCCTTAAATAAACCTCTACTTTCTTTGCTGCAAACTCCTGTCCTTGTCTCTTTGGGCTTTGATGCGTGCAGGCAAAACGAACCCCTTGAGTTCGGTGACAGAGGCAAAGTCACTTTGAGTTAAGAAAAACTGAAGATTCGGATCATGCCTACAGAATAGATTTTCTTAAAAGATCTGATAAAAGGATTCTGCGGTCTGGGCAAGGAGGAATGAGAAGGTACTTGAACCAGTGCCGAGTAAAGACTCCAATGGCTGGGGCCAGCCCTTTGTCTGTGGAGCAATGATGCTCATTTCTTCCTTGGAACTCTACTCCGCTCCCTTGCTCATCGGCCACCTTGTTTCTTTCTCCCAGGGTGGGGGAATTTGGATGCTGAGGTGTGATGGTCATGGGAATGAAAAAAGACAAGCCAGACTATGGTGAGAGCAGGTGGAACCAGTTTGAAATCACCAAGGATGGGGAAAAACATATTATACCTGTTACGGTAATTTT
>NW_011901417.1:0-408 GCF_000151845.1 Pteropus vampyrus | reverse complement strand
TCCCACTGTGTACAAATCTTGGCATCAATGATCTATCTCTTGACATAAGGCTGCAAGGCTAAGACAGTAGTAACTCCAGGAGGACACACTAGCTACCTCAAGGTAAACTCGAATTAGCAATTATACATAATTTACTTTTCCATTTGCTCATTAATTACCTTTATCTTTTCAAATTCCTTTGTTTTGGGAGCCAGGGTGTGTTTTTGGAAATTTGCTGAACAGCCTCAGGAGGTGCGTAAGTCCATAGTGTAAGTCACCCTCCCCTCCCCTTGACCAAGGAACCTAAATCAGTTACTGCTGGGCTCTTGGAAGCGGGAGGTGCTGTGTGGGCTTGGTCCTGAGGGGCTCTCAGCTCTTGCCTTTAAGAGTCCTTCTGCCCAGGTAATGATGCTCTCGTTTATCAGCTGC
>NW_011901416.1:1466-2833 GCF_000151845.1 Pteropus vampyrus | reverse complement strand
GTCAGGTTTCTTGTTATGTTAAGGTTAGGGTTAGGGTTAGGGTTTAAGGTTAAGGTTAGGGTAGGGTTTAGTGTTAGGGTTAGAGTTAGGGTTCGGATTAGGGTTAAGTTTACGGTTATGGTTAGGGTTACATTATGGTTTGGGATAGGGTAAGGGTTAGGTTTAGGGTTGAGTTTTCAGGTTATGGATAGTGTTATGGCTCGGGTTAGGGTTAGGGTTAGGGTTTAGTGTTATGGTTAGTGTTAGTGTTAGGGTTAGGGCTAGGATTAGGGTTAGTGTTGGTGTTAGTGCTTAGGTTTAGGGTTAGGGTTACTTTTAACGTTTGGGTTATATTTACAAAAAGGATTGGTGTTAGAGTTAACTTTGGATTTCAAATAGGGTTAGGGTAGGTTAGGGTTTAGAGTTAGAGTTGGTGTAATTATTACGGTTAATGTTAGAGTTATGGTTAGGATAAGGTTTAGCTTTATGGTTTGGCTTACGGTTACATTTATGTTTAGGGTTAGTGTTAGGGTATGAGGTTAGATTTAGGATTATTTTTACGGTTATGATTAGGGTGAGAATAAGTTTATGGTTACGGCTAGGGTTAAGTTTAGATTAGGGTTAATGTTAGGGTTAAGGTTAGGATAAGAGTGTAGAGATAGGATTTGTGTTAGTGTTATAGTTAGTGTTAGGCTTATGTTAAGGTTAGGGTTGGTGTTAGGGTTAGGGTTAGGGTTATGTTTAGGGTTTAGTGTAAGGGTTAGGGTTAAGATTACTCTTAGGCTTCAGGTTAGGTTTAGGGTTAGGATAAGAGTTTAGATTTAGGATTAAGGTTAGATTTAGTGTTAGATTTCCGGTTACGTTAAGTTTAGTATTAGGGTTAGCGTTAAGGTTAGGGTTAGGTTCAGGGTTAGGTTTAAGTTTAAGGTAAGGTTATGGAAATGGATAAACTTAGGGTTAGCGTTTCAGTTTAGGGTTGGGTTTAGGATTTAGTTTTAGGGTTAGGGTTAGGGTTAGGGTAAGTGTTAATGTTAGGGTTTGGGTTACAGTTAATGTTAGTGTTAAGTTTTCATGTTAGTTTAGGGTTAGGTTGTAGGTTAGGTTTCAGGTTATTGTTAGGGTAACTGTTTAGAGTTAAGATTAGCGTTAGGGTTAGCGGTAGATTTAGGTTCATGTTACGGTTAGAGTTTGGGTTAGGGTTAGTATAAGAGGTTAGGGATAGGATTAGTGTTAGGGTTTTTATTAGGGTGAGAATAAGTTTAGGATTACGTTAGTTTTAAGTTTAGATTAGGGATTAAGCTTAGGGTTAGTGTTAAGGTTTATTGTTATGGTTAGGTTTAGGTTAGTGTTATTGTTAGGGTGAGGGTGAGAATGAGGCTTAGGGTTAT
>NW_011901416.1:0-291 GCF_000151845.1 Pteropus vampyrus | reverse complement strand
ATTAAGCTTAGGGTTAGTGTTAAGGTTTATTGTTATGGTTAGGTTTAGGTTAGTGTTATTGTTAGGGTGAGGGTGAGAATGAGGCTTAGGGTTATTTTTGGGGTCTAGGTTCGGTTTAGAATGAGTGTTACTGTTAGGGTTTAGGTTAGGTTTAGGTTTTGGATAAGAGTTGAGATTTAGGTTATGGTTAAATTTAGGATTAGGTTTGGGGTTACGTTAAGGTTAGGATTAGGTCTAGGGTTAGGTTTCGGGTTAGGGTGAGGTTGAGCGTTATGTTTTGGGTTAGGTTTA
>NW_011901415.1:4256-5948 GCF_000151845.1 Pteropus vampyrus | reverse complement strand
AAGGATGCCATCAGGAGGCATAAGACCTAGTGTGGGCCAGCTGGAAGCTCTTTTCTACAAATTTAAAAATAAGGTCGAGCAAAATTAAGCTTTCTAGGTGACAGGACTACAACATGCAAACTCAAGGATTCTGGACAGCCATATTGTACAGTGTTTACTGGGGAGCACAGAAAACAGGTCTGCAGGTCCAAGAGGAGACATTGGGAGACAAGCAGAGAGACACAGAGATGGTAGAAGAGCACCCAGCCCCTTTCTGAGGTCTAGGTATATTCCTTTTTCTGTCTATCACAAAGTAACCCTGCAGCCTAACATCTCACTTGTTTTCCTTAAACTAGCTTGAGTTAGTTTCTCCTTGCAACCAATCAGTCCTTATCAGACAATGATGATGATGATGATGATGATGATGATGATGATGATGATGATATCACTACAGAGATGACCATTGAATACAATGGGTTTGAACTTCATGGATTCACTTATGTGGATTTTATTCAATAAATATACAGTCGGCCTTCTCTATCTTCAGGTTATACTTCCATGGATTCCGCCAAACTTGGATCCATAACAGTATTTTCTATCGGCAGTTGGGAATTCGCTGATGCTGAGGGCCGACAGTGTGCATTGTTCTAGGCCATTTATATAAGGCACTTGAGCATCCTTAGATTTTGGTATCTGTGGGGGTTTTGAAACCAATCCCATGAGGATACTGGGGGATGAGGAACAGCTGTAATTAAGTTTGTGGGTAGTCAAAAGTCACATGTGAATTTTCAACTGTGTGTGTGGGGGGTGGGTCGGTGTACCTAACGCCTACATCGTTCAAGAGTCAAGTGTATATGCACATAAAAATAGGTTTTATCTTTGATTTCTGTTTTCCCAAAGCTACTTAAGAGTGTGACTTTGTGTTCCTCTTAAAAAGATAGTGATGCAGACAACACCAGAGCAATTGCCTAGGCCACTGTCATTAAATAACGAGGAAGAAGGCTGATTGAGAGTGAGGACAAAGACACCTGTCTGTTCTCTTCTTTCTATGTGAGGTTGGCTTTGGAACATACCTGGCTTACTAAAAACTGCATAGTCCTCTGGAGCTCTGCCATTTACCTTAGGCAAATAACTTTTCAGAAACAGTTAAGTAATAGTATTATTGTGAACATCGTATGTAAAGCACCAGACACAAAGTTGAGTACTCACTGAGTGGTGGCTGCTATTATTAGAGTTCCCCTTTTGCCAGCAACATCTACAGAGCTTCCCAAGTACACACTTCCAAAGTTCCTTTAATACTTACCCCTCTCAGATAGGAAAGAAAGGGAGGGCCCTTGTTAATCAAAATAGTATAGAGATTTGTCTTTCCCCATGGCTGGTGTCATGTACTTCCAGATTGAAAGTACCGGTAGAGACCCTACAGCCTTTGGAGGCCCCTCCGTGGCTCTGTCTGAACCACCCTTGGCCAGCATGCTCCTTTCTCTATCTTTGAGCAATAACATTGACTGGCAGTCAACATTAACTCGAGGAAGATATACAAACTAACAAAAAAATAGAATACGTAGTCCCTTCTACCCTCAAGAAGCTCATAATAAATGATAGTTTTATAAAGCCGCATAAGGATCAGTTAAATGTGGCACAAAAGAAGCGCGTATGCACTATGAAGGTGGTGAGGAAAGGGGAGTGTGGATTAGCTAAGTTCTGCACCAAGGT
>NW_011901415.1:0-2740 GCF_000151845.1 Pteropus vampyrus | reverse complement strand
TGGAAAGTCCTTCCACGTGGCAAGGACAACTGGCCAACCTAGTGTAGCTGGCAATGAACCCAGCATGGACCAGTGCAGTGAAGAGCCTGGCCTGACTGGCACTCAGACTGTTAGCACGTCCTCAGATCTATGCTGAGTAGGTCAGGTATGGTGGAGCTGGGAGTTGCTCAATGACTGTGACATTTAGAAATGCCATCCAATGATAGAAGAGCTGATGGAGGCAGGCATCTCAGTGGGAGGCTCTGACAACCTCTGAAGTAGAGGCCATGAGTGTCAGGAGTGGGGGCAGCAGGAATGGATTTTTAAACATGCTCTGGTTTGCCTCGGGGCCTCAAAAATCAGACTTATGTTTCTTCTCTCTTTTTACTCAAAGAACCTACAGTTCAAAGTAGGGACATAACCTAGTCTGTTGGTGAGTCACTCAGTTGATCATGAGGATGGAACCCATGGTGAGCACGGTACAAGGCTGAGATCCCCAGAGAGTTACAAAGGCCAGAGAGAGGCAGCGCTGGCCCAGGCAGGCAAGCCACCTGTAGATTCTGAACTACAACCCAAATTACATGGGTTGTGTCCTCAGCCCGCTTTCAGAAAAATAAATACTTATCTTTGAGATATACAGAAAGGGATAAAAAACCCCATGATACTTCAAAACTCTTTTCTATGGGGTTTGCATAAAATGAACTTTTGTGCGCTCAGGAGGCAAAAGATGAGAAGAGAAAAGATCCATGACTGAGCCTAAAGCATTAAAGTAAAAAATGGATTTCAATAAAACATGATATAAAAACAAGAAATAACTGTAAATGGAATTGAAAGCAAATGACATAAAACTCCAGCACAAGGCTGCTCATTGCAATTCTGGAAACTTTACTTCTCGCAGCTGCACAGCCATCAGTATTCAGGTTTTTTTTTTTTCTTTCTACCTCTACAAAATTATCACGTGTGGTGACGTATGACAAATCTCGGGTTTCACATAGCTTCCACTGCCCCTGAGAACCCCAGGGGACCGAGGCTAGACAAGTGTCCAATCCTCCCCAGGGAGATCAAAGGGTAAATCAGGACCACTGTTGAGGATCTCTCCTTTGTCTTCAACCTTATGCTCAATCAATAAGGAGCCCCAACACCTCCTCAGATCTCCTCTCCAAGGAGCTTCTTTTCCCTTCTACTAAGCAGAAGCCATGGTTCTAGCCCAGGGAAGGCTCCTGCAGAAAGGACAGCTGAGGGGTGTCCCAGACGATGTTAGCTCCACAGTTAGTGGGTGTGCAAGAGTCAGAGTTGAGTGAGGACAGGCAGGGGCAGAAAAGTCATAGCTTCACTGCAAACGCAGCATGTGTCCTCTCCAACCACAGTGAGTTTTGCAGGGATGTACAAAAGCTGGAAAACTTGGCACTTGATCTGTTCAGCTCCATAAATTTCTTTAATATAATCCTCAAGTCCTGGTTAGACATCATCATCATCTTCTAGACCACTCTGCCTTTGCCTCTCCCAGAAATCAGCCAATTCAGGCCAGGCCTACCAGCTGCCTCACTTCTGACTATCAGGGTTGAAGTAGGTTGGAAGTAGATGATCCTGTCAAATCAATTTCCACCCCCAGAGTCTATGACTGCAACTCGGAATTGTTAATATTAAATGTTGCCTCCTGAAGTTATTAATAGTAGAAAGATTCCTGTTTGAGGGGAGTCTTACCTGTGTTATCTTCTTTAATTCTCTTTTTAAACCTGAGTTAGGCATTGTCAATCTCATCTTACATATGAAGAAATTGAGGCTTAGACAAGTGACAGGAAACTGTATGGTGAGGTCGTGCCATGGTTAGAAGCAAGGACTAAGAGACGACTTTAAATCTCATTTCTGCTTCTTCTAGCAGCAAAACCTTGATCAGATGACATAACTTCTTGCAAGAAATAATGAGATGGTACCATAGGTGAAGCACTTGGCACATAATAAGCACTTAATAAACGGTAGCTGGTGATGATTCTTCTTGTAGTAAGTAACTTGCCCAGGATCATATAACTACCAAGAGGCTGAAGTGGTATTTAAGCTCAGTCCCTCTGTCTCCACAATTTATGCCCTTTCTATTAAGTTAAACCCCCTCTCAAGTTCATGAGCCAGTGAGCAATACAGAAAACCATTTATTGATCATAAACAAGTGCTAGATATTGGGCTGGATACTTTACATAGGTGATTCCATTCAATCTTAACAACAGAAGAATTGAGAAGGTGCCTTTATTTTCCTCGTTGTAAGGATATGGAGATATCGTTGTAAGGATATGAGGTGGGGCCACTGTACTGCCTGCCCATCTTCTGCTCGTATGTGACAGAACCAAAATTTAATCCCTGAATTCTCTGACTGCGAGATCACATTCTCGCAGTCAGAGAATTCTGTTTGAGCATTTATTGTTTTCCAGGTACAACAATTTTTACCCCTGAACCCAGCACTCTTATAAGTAGAAATAGTCATCAAGGATTTTATCATGCATAGGCTGTTCCTGAGACGAGTGGAAGCCAGCCTGAAGGTAGAGATCCTGGTAGCTTTGCCAGATTCTGAACATTTTGTGAGAATGTTGCCCATTCTGGAAGCCAGCTTGCTCCTCAGAGTTCCCCCAGCTCATTTAGCCCCTTCAAACAGGGATGACAGAGACAAGTTTGCCCTTGAGAGCCTGGGTTTGTGCTAGATCTGTGGCGACTCATTTCCCCAATCTTGGACCTTGATCTGATTGATGCCCATCTGAGACTGAAGAAAGCA
>NW_011901414.1:4534-6479 GCF_000151845.1 Pteropus vampyrus | reverse complement strand
GAGAGAGAGAGACGACATTCACGTGACTTGTATGACAGTATGTTGTTATAATTGTTCTATTTGATTATTAGATATTGCTGTTAATCTTACTGTGCCTAATTTCTAAATGAAACTTTACCATAGGTGAGTGTATAAAAAGAAAAACATATAGATTTCAATGCTCTCTGTAGTTTCAGGGATCCACGGGGGTCTCGGAACCTGGGGGACGTGGGTCTTTGGGTATGTATATGGCGTATGTAAATGTGCGTCGTTATGTTAATACGCACAAGGAGGTGAATGGGGTGACTGCTGAGATATGAGACTGCAAGTCTTTGTTTTAAATCCTTTCTCCCACTTCATTTTATTGTTGGCTTTTGTAATCATAACAGAACAGTTTGATTTTAAAAAATTGATAGAAAATTTAAAGAGTAGACGATTTTAAAGCCAACTTTGTGGGAGAAGGTATCATACGCAGTATTTTAAAATTAAACTTTTCATTTTGAGATTATTGTTATAGATTTACATGCAGTTGTAAGACATAACACACCTGGCAAAACTATAGTGCAATACCACACCCGGCATTGACATTGGTACATTCGTCAGTGGACAGAGCAGCTCTGTCATCACGAGGGTCTTTGTCCTGCCCTTTTGTAGCCACCGTCACCCCCTCTCTGCCTCCCACTGTCCCTGACCTCAGAGAACACTAATTCGCTCTCCATTTCTACATATTTTTTTCATTTTAAGAATGTTCTATAAATGGAACCATATAGTTTGTGAGCTTTGGGGACTGGCGTTTTTTCATTCAGTACGCTCCCCTGGAAGTCACCCAACTTGTCATGTTCATAGTCTCTTCTTTTGTGTTGCCGAGGAGTCGTTTATGATACCAACGCATCGCCATTTGTTACCATTCACCCACCGAAGGACCTCTGGGCTGTTTCCACCTTGGGGCTATTAAGAATAAAACCTCTGCAGACAGCTATGTACAGGTTTTTGTGTGATCATGTTTGTATTTCTCTGGGATAAGCGCCCTTGAGCTCAGTTGTTGGGTTGTATGGTTAGTTTTATAAGAAAATGTTTTCCGGAGTGGCTGTGCATTTTGACGTTTCCTCTAGCGGTGAACACGTGTTCCAGTGTCTCCACATCCACCGCATCGTTTGGCGTTGTCACCGTTTTTCACTTTATCCATTCTGACAGGCGTGTAGTGATATCTCGCCTGTTAATCTGCATTTTCTTCCTGACTGATGATGTTGAACATCTTTTCATGTGCTTATTTGCTATCTGTATATCCTTTCAGTTAAAATGTCTTTTCTTATCACTTGCTCATTTTTAATTGGAAGTTTTTTTCTTTATCGTTGAGTTGGAGAATTTTTTACATACTCTAGTCCCCAGTCTTTGTCGGCTATGCCATTTGCAAATTATTTATTCCCAGATTGTACTTTATGTTTTCTTCATCATTATATGAGCTCTTGCTGAGCAAAATTTGTTGATGAGGAATATTTATTCTATCTTTTTTTTTTTTTCCTGTGTCATGCTTTTGATGTCAAGTCTGAACACTCTTTGCTTAGTCATGGATACCACTTTTCTCTTATGGTATTTTTTTCCCCCCAAACATCCTTAATTTTATGTTTTACATTTAATTCTGTTGTACGTTTTGAGTTCATTTTCAATTAAGGTGGGAGATTTACATCTAGGTTAATTTTTTTCCTGCTTTTGTCTATGGATGCCCAATTGCTCCAGTACCCTTTATTAAAAAGGCTATGTTTCCTTCATTGACCTATGTGTCTATCTCTCAGCCAAAACCACAGTCTTGATTGCCGTAGCTGTATAGGAGGTCTTGGGTAGAAGAAGTCTTCCCAATTCTTCTTCGTCAAGATTGTTTAAGCTGTTCGAAGACCTGTGCCTTCCACATAATTTTTATTTGTTTGTCTGTTTCACATAATTTTTTTAGAGTATGTACGTGTTTTTC
>NW_011901414.1:0-1295 GCF_000151845.1 Pteropus vampyrus | reverse complement strand
GATTATCTATGTAATCATATCTGTATATGGGACTGATTTTATATTTTAGTTGAGTTTTAAATGGCTTTAAATGAGCAGTAGATTAAAAAAAAAAAGTTGCTATTTACCAGGAAGCCCAAGACATGTTTTGCCCTCAATACATAAATGTTGATTTTTTAATTTAAATATAATATTATATTAATTTCAGGTATATACCAGTTATTCAATATTAGTATACCAACCAAAGCGATGATCACAGATGATAAGTCTAGTAACCACCTGACACCGTACAAGATTATTGTGATGTTATTGACCGTATTCCCTATGCTTTACATTACATCCCCGTGACTTATTTATTTTGTAATTGAAAATTTGTGCCTCTTATTCCCCTTCACCTTTTTCACCCTTTCCCCAACCCCCTTCCCCTCTGGCAACCATGAGTTTGTTCTCTATGTTTGTGAGTCTGTTTTCATTTTGTTTTGTTTTTTAGATTCCACATATGAGTGAAGTCATATGGTGTTCATCCTTCTCTGTCCGACTTATTTCACTTAGCATAATATCTTCTAGGTCCATCCGTGTTGTTGCAAATGGCAAGATTTCGTTTTTTAATGGCTGATATTCCATTGTATATATCAACCACAACTCTCTTATCCATTCATCCATCGATGAGCACTTAGGTCGCTTCCATATCTTGGCTATTGGAAATAATGTTGCAATGAACATAAAGGTGCATATATCTTTCAAAATTAGTATTTTTGTTATTTTTAAATAATACCCAGAAGTGGATTGCTGGGCCATTTGGTAGTTCTATTTTTAATCTAATAAATCATTGACTTATGAATAAATATCTGTAGGGTTCAGGTTGTAAAAAAAACATTACAGTTCAATATAGAAACTCTTTTCAAGAAAAATTATTCTATGACCAAAAAGATAAGGGGTGAGGTTTGAGAGGGGGACTAAACATGGGAGAAGCTTGTTTACCAGCCTGGAAATTGACCTCTTTAGAATTCTATCACCAGACAGTAAATAGTTACTGAGGTTCTATTATTGCCCCCCAATTATCCTACTTTACCCTACTTCCTTAGCGAGGGATCACACATCTGCTCTTATGGTCCTGTGACTTGCAGTGTCCACTCTTACCACAAAAGGAGTATTTATCTCTGACCCCCTGGCGTTGGACTTGACTTTGTGACGTGCTTTAAACATCATGTATGTGAGTGGATGGAACCCCTGTTAGTCCAACCTTCCCTGAAGGCACCATCGTTTCTCCTTAGACTCTTGCTGTTTCTCTCCTCCAGGAAGCGGGGCTGTTGTTC
>NW_011901413.1:0-1570 GCF_000151845.1 Pteropus vampyrus | reverse complement strand
GAGTCTAAAATATGGGCACTACCTGAAAAACCTGTTGCCGAGGCAGAAAGTTCCAGGTACAGATGGGATGGCAGGTTCGATTGGGGTGAATTAAGCCTTTGAGAGCTGGCCCTGTATATATCAGAGTCAAAGTCTTCAGGCCCTACAAATACAAAATCTACCCGAGCTCTGAACTAATCTTTCCTTTCACCCCTGTGGCTGTGAGTTATTAGCTCAGAGCATCGCTGCCCAAAATAAAGACTACATATCCCAGGATCCCTTGTAGAACACATGCCATGTGACTATGTTTGGACCAATGGCACAGGAGCACAAGGGAGGTGTGTGAGACTTCTGAGTCAAGGACTTAAAAACAAGGCATGTGTTCTCCCCGTGCTCTTTATTCTTTATAATGGCTAGAACCCAGGTATGTGCTGACCCAGGGTGAGGAGCTTTATGAAGAAACTTAGATTTCTGAGGACTGTGTGCTACAACAGAGCTTCCGTATCGGTCTGGATTCTCAGGAGAACAAAGGATTCATTTGTTGTTTGGTGTTTCTCTCAGTATCCAGTCTTATAGCCTAGCTAGTACAGGCTCTCAGCAATTGAGCTACAGTTAGCTTTTCCTGAAACAAAAGCCTGTGATCATGTGCATGCGGGTGTAGGGCCACTCTTGGAGCCACCATTGACTGCAGTGTCTTTAATATGACATTGTTTCCCTGGAGCTTTGAGGAAAGTGGCTTCTTTATCCCCAACCAGTTTCAGAAAGAATAAATTTTCTTATAGATATTTGATATTACATTACAAAAAGTCATTTAGAAAATAAACAGTGACCTTTGTGCTATAATTCCTTTGGTTTGAAGCTATTAAGGATTCATTTATGATTAGAATATGTCCACTGGCTGAGGGAGAGACATAATGAATAGGAAGGTGAATTCACAAACTGTAAAAAGATTGTATTTGGGTGGATAACCACGGCTGTGATACTGAAGTTTTATTTTGTAATTACATCCTACTTCTTCAAGATTAAAGTCATTTCAAACCCTCACTCTGTTCTCTTTCTTGTCTTTTTATTTTTTTTTTCATCTTGCGTACCTAGTTTAGTAGCTAAAGCACCCATAATTTCAATCCAGTCAGTCCTCCCGTAACATCTGGAGGGAGCTTGGGATGTCCTACCTGAGGTGTAGTGAAGAAAGAAATACATCCAAATGCTTCCTGTCACCCTCAGTGGCTCAGGATGAAAAGAAAACATTGTCTCTTCTCCTCATGGCAAAGTCGGGTGTGAGGAAGTGACGCTGCTTTTTAATGGAGCCGAGCAGTCTTTGGACATAAACCAAGAAGGCTTCAGATCATGTCTCATGCCCATACTGCCACTGGGACATACTCATTTTGGATGAGATGAGTTAGGTCTTCTGTAAGTTGGGTGGTATAAAGAAGTATGGAGCGGTTCTCCCAGAGCCCTATAAACAAGGTGTGCTCCTCACATTTATTTAATATAGAACTTCCATTACATTAGGTTAGCCCTCTCCCTCACCCTTGACCTAAATTTTATTCCAAATTTAATAAGGCCTTAAGGAAGTGACCCTGTGCTATGA
>NW_011901412.1:0-4576 GCF_000151845.1 Pteropus vampyrus | reverse complement strand
AGGGGACCAAGAGCAAGCTGAAGAGTCAAAGCCACTTGGACCAAGGTTTGGAACTCATGCAGTCACCTCTGCCTCATACTACTGCCTCAAACAAGTCACTAGACCAGTCCAAACTCAAGCCATGGGGGAACAGACTCTGCCTCTTGGTGGGAGGAGCCTAAAGTCAGTGCAAAGGCAGGGCGAGGAGATTGAACCACTTCTGCAATCAGCCTGCCCCAGCCATGATGTTAGGGCTCAGAGGATTCTCTGGGACTCCCTTAGCTTCCCCCTCAGTATTTTCAATCTGTGGTTGGGAATCTGTGAATGCAGAGGATGCTGAGGGCCAACTGTATGCATTATTCTATGACTATTTTATATCAAGAACTTGTGCATCTTCAGATTTTGGTATCTGCAGGGATCCTAGAACCAATCCTCGGTTTCATACCAAGGGATCAGAGCAGGGAATCTGCAGTAAATAATAGTGGCGGCATGTAAATGATAGTGTGGGTACTCCAGGTAAGGGAGAAACGGTAATGCATTCTTCCTGGGCTGGGGGTAGTCAGGGAAGTTTTCTCAGAGTAGTTGACACATCAGCCTTGCAAGATGAGTCAGAGTTTTCAAGATTTAGAAAATTCTTAATTGAAGGAATGTCTTGAACAAAGGCATGGGGGCCCTAAAATGGGATGATGTGTTCAAGGAATTGGAAGCTGGGGACACATAGGAAAGAAGAAGGGGTGTAGAGGAAGCCAGAAAAACAGGTTGGACTCAGATTGGAAAGAACCATGAAGCTGCTAGAAGTCGGATTCATTCTGAAGACGATGGGAGAAAGCCAGAGTTTTAAATCAGAGGCATGACATGCCCAGGTTCCATTTTGGAGTGATCCTTCTGGCTGAAGTGAGGACAGGAGTGGGAAAGAGACTAGAGGGTGGAGACCCAGTGGGAACAATAGCTGGTGTTGCCAGTTGTGGGGAGAAGTGGTCCACCCTAGCCTGGAGGGATACTTGATCACTGACATTGTTCATAATTGCTGGCACCTGTGGAAATGAAAGACAGTCTGGCTTTTGGTCAGTCTTACTATTGTTTTTAAATCTTCAGTGGACAATGCACCCCTTTATTGACTGTATGGGAGCAGACCTCTCTCAAGTCACTGCCCTTGGTATGCCACCGCTGGAAGGCTTTGTAGGAATCTAGATACAAGAGGTTACAGTCACTTACGGGGCATCTGCTCAGAGCTCATGGATGGACGAGCTGAGCGTAGAGGAGGATTTTGAAAAGAACCTTTGTATTAGGGGTGCTGCTGCGTCAGACTGCAGAAAGTGTTCTCTGAGTTTCTCAATAGTGGAAAGTGTGCATGCGCACTCGGAGTCGGGGAGGTGGAGCAGGGTGGGGTGGTTATCATCCTACTGACCTTGGGGTCATAGTGTCTTAAATTCCATCTCCTTCGGTCACGCTGGTCTCCCCTTGACCCTCTCTAGGAGCCTCAAGCCCTCCCTCAGCCTGCTGGGACAGGGAGGTAAGGAACTATGCCTCTTTTTTTCCTGGAGCTTCCCCCCATGAAAAATCAGGGCTGCCAGGAAATCGTCAAGTGGAGATGTTTGACAAATAGATTTATTCAGGAGCAAACCGAAAAGCTTTGCCTCCATCCCTCCAGGCTTCTGTGGGAGCTCCTGGCTGTGCCTTTGCTGTCCTTCCGGGAGGCAGCCACACAGGAGGCTGCAAATGAGTCTTGTGGGTGCTGTTGCTGGAGAACAGAAACTGAGCACAGCAAGAGCGCTTTCCTTGACTTCTGATTGCTTTTCAAGTGTAGCCTAAATGAACTGTGATGTGATGGTCCAAGGGACTCAGTCACCTCCAGAAAGTCAGAAACTTTGTCATCTGTGTTTGCTATTACCCTGCCGCTTGACTTTGAACAGAACCAATCACCTGTCTGCTGTATATGTTTCTTGAGAGGGATGTTGGGTTACTGTGGGAAATAACAAACACAAGATGAATTGCACATAGAATGTCATGTCACAGGTGAATGTGCACGAATCATTTTATTTATATAAGTTTTTATATATTTATAAGAAACAGAAATGGTTTATTGGAAATCTGGTGATTTCGTTGTCTCACATCAGCATGTATGTGTAGTTCATGTCCATCTTGTACAGTTTGGGTCAGTGTCCATATAAAGTGGAAAATTTGTGGTTATCCAGTTAATTTCAACAATAGAGTCGACTTTGATTAATGCTTTGACATTGCACAATGCCATGGCACCTGACATGACTCAAGTGAGCCAAAATTGCTTTCAGATCCTAATCCTTGCTTGGAAATTAGGGAAAGCGTTCATACTGAGGTGATGTTGTGGCTGCCAGCCCCTGATAGACACACGGACCACCAGAAACCAGTGAGTTATAGGAAACACACTCTTTATTTAGCCAGCTGGGTCTGCCAGGGGTACGCAGACCCCAAATTAAGCAGCCCCGAAATGTAGAAGTACAAGGTTTTTAAGCCCTAAATCCCATTCCGCATTCTGTTTTAAACACAAAGGTCTATTTTTCTTCTATTTAGTAACTGTCAACCCACAGGTGGGTTGTGCAAATGGGGATACAGAAGCAGAAAGCTTATCGTTAGAATGTTATGTTCCCATGGGTGATGATCTATGTTCCCATGGGTGATGACCTATGTTTCCATGGGCGATAGCCAAGCAGTAATTAACTAGCACAGCGACTTCCTTTACCCACTTTAAACTGAGGCTCTGTTTACACACTTTTCACGCGCTTGGCTTCAGACCAGTTATTCATGGGAAATTAGGCCTCCTGATGGTCATTTTAGCTCAACTGGTAGTGAACACAAGTCCAATGAAAGAATTCTCTCTGTGGTGTGACGCCAGAGTTCAGAATTCAAAGTCTAGAATAGAAGACAGTATGGTGCAGTGACAGAACATAGATTGATGTTGATCATTCTGGTTCCATCTATCTAGCTGTGTGATTTTGGCTGAATTATAGAACCTTGTGGAGGCTCAGGTTCTTCATCTGGGAAAAAAAGAAAAAGATGTCTATTACAAAAAAAGTGGGTAGTTTATTCATGAGATAATGTATTTAAAATGTCTTGAACACAGTAAGTGATTAATAAAATGTAGGTATTATCATTAGACTGTAGAGCTTAGGTAGTTTTGTAGTTAATTGGGTCCAGTTAGCTTTCTTTTGGTTACAAGAGACTAAAAATCTGGTTCAAGCCAACTTAATCAAAAAAGAGAAATTTATTAACTCATATAACTTCACCTAAAATTGGGCTTCCCTTGGCAGAGATACTATAGAGCAGGCTGAAACATGGAAGGTTGTAGGGGGTGAATGACTTCTTAGTAAGGCCACCAAGTTTAGCAAATAAAAGTACACAATGCCCATATAAATTTGATAAATAGCTCTAACTGCTGTATTTTTGTAATTTATTGAAAAAAAGCAGTGTCTAGGACATTTAGGGTGTCCTGAGAAAGCCACTTCAGGAAGTAAGGCAAAATCATTAAATACAAGACATGCCTGGCAATGCCTGGCAACCCTACTCCTTTAGATATTTCCACCCATGAAATTCTACCCATACCTGTAAGTTGTGTTTCCACCTAATGCTAGTAGACCCAATTAATTTCATTCTCATATTAATTAAATTAACTAGAGCCTTTGAGTCTAAGGTCCATACTATATTACTTAAAAATAATAAAATTCCTTAAAAAGGTAAAATAAAATTGAGTTTCAGGTAGTATGGTCCCCAAGGTTAAAGTTTTTTCATCTCCATTATGCAATTCTGCTATCCATGTTGGCTTCAGATGGCTAATAACTCCAGATATTGATCCTCCCAGATTCTGGTCCAATAAAAAGAATGCTTTGGTTGATCTGACAAAATCCATGTTCTGATTTTCATTAATCAGAATTCCACCTCATCCTCTTATCTGAGTAAATTATTAGGCCAGGGGAATGGGATGCTCTGATTGGACATATCTGGGTTACATGCACAGCCTTGGAGCCAAGGTTGGAATCAGTTTTGCCTGAAGCACGTGGCCTAAACACAGGGCGTGGTGGTGGTTTTTCCAGAGGAAAACTCGTGCCTCGTAATGAAAAGAAGGATAAAATGGATATTGGGTAGCCTAAAAATAAAAACTCCCCTAAACAAACAAATAAACAAAAATAGCAAATATACATCCAGGTTCTCCTGTGGCTTAGGCCAGAGAAAGACACAATAGCTTACAGAGATCAGCACCAGGACAGGCCCAGGAGCATGCCCATGGCTCCCGGTAAGGAATGCCTGAGTCCAGCATGGACTCACGGCTTCAGATTCTAAGATTATGGGATTATCAAAGAATGATTTTTCAAAATTATTTTTTTGAAAGTTACTCGTACTTTTATTTCCAAAATTGTAATAGCTTTATGCTTTATTCTGATTACTAAAATAATATATGCATAAAGGGGTGTAGAGTAAAGTAAAAGTCACCAATGATCCCACAATTCAGAGATAACTCCTGTCAACATCTTGGTATAATTAACCAGATATTTTTCATATGTGTGTGTGTTTGTGCATGTGTGTGTGAATTGTACATATAAAATACTTAATCAAACTTAATTAC
>NW_011901411.1:4271-6775 GCF_000151845.1 Pteropus vampyrus | reverse complement strand
CCACATTTCTCCTTGTCATACCCGATTTTGGTTTTCTGTTAAATTTCACTCTGAATTTTCAGGCATTTAGTTAAAAGAAATATAATCCAGACTGAAAAATGTAGAATCTAGAAAATTTTGTCTCCATTTAACAACTTACCCTTGTTTCCTATGGCTAGTGGACCTCAGTTCTTATTTAATTGCAAGATCCATAAGCATATAGTGGTGGAGGTTCCTGGTTCATGTCTAACTTCAACACCCTGTATCACTATTGCCACTACAGACTAATCCTCACTGCTGAGTCCTGCTCAGGGGCCAAATTCTGAAACCCAGAGTCAGAAAGCCCTTGGAGAAAGCAGGTGGCATTCCTGCAATGAGGTCCTCTTCCGCATGCCTCCCAGGGTGAGGGTAAATGCAGGTGTGTCCCTGGGACCCTCTGGGTGAGACCTGAATTTGTAGCTGGAATTTGGATGAATTTACAGAGTCAGTTTTGATGCCTCTGCTCTTAGTTCCTTTTTTCATGATTTTATTCATTTAACTCTACTTATCTTTGAAGCCCTGGCTGAGTGTTAACACCTCCATCAAGCTTTGTGCAAGGCCTAGACAGAAGAAATCATCTCTCTATTCTGTACCTATCAATGTCTCTGTAACATGCACAGCCCAGTAGACACTGTCGCTTTATATGACAATTCTTTCTAGTGAAATGTAAGTTTTTCTGGGGGTGGAGATAATACTTTTTTGTGACTCCTTGGTGTCTTGTTCAATGACTGGCATTTAGAATGTGCTCAGCATATGTCTATTAAATGAGTCAGGTCAAGAATGAACTGAGAGTGATGATGAGCCTTAATCTTATTGTCATAGGAACAGGGTGCAGGGCTAGAGGGGTTTACTCTGAGGTCTAAGGTTCCAGAGACACATTCATATGGGCCACATACTACATCTTCTCTTGCCTGAAAAAATCCTGCTGAGTCCCATCACCCAGTCTTGGGGTGAGTAATTGGACCAGCTCATCTGACACCAATTTAATGATTACTGTTGATAAAAATAGCACCATGAAGAATGTCTGAATGGTGAGGCACACAAAGACACCCCACCCTTTTCCATTAGAAGCAAATTGGCACAGCTCAGTTCTGTCTCCACATCTGTCCTGCACACTCCACAATCAGGGGAGTGAGGGCTGGGAAAGGGTTTGTGTGAGACTAAGAAAGATGAGCCTTGATGCACAAAAGACATCAACTAGAGGACACTTTTCTTCCACCAGGAGCCAAGGGACTCACTCTATACCTCTCCCTTGCCCCATTCTGTGTCCATTTTAACAATGTATGTATGCCTTTCACTGCATAATAAAATAACAGCAGAGGGTAGAGGGAACGAGTCTCTCTGGAATAGAGTCAGGGAAGAGAGAAGCTGCATTGAGAGACCACATTAGCGCCTGGCTGTGGGATTCCTAAGTTGCCTCTCACAGAGGAGGGGTGAGAAGGCTTCCACCAACCAGTAGCGATAGGGATGTGGGACTGGGGCAAGACAGAGGGTTGATCAAAAAGCTGCTGTAATGGAGAGGGGTTCATGGCCTTTTCTCTTTCAGGTGCTGCTTTCTTTTAGAGCTGACAGTCTGAACTGACAATTGGGTGGAAAGGCCATGTTGAGGTTTTTCAGCAAGCATGGTACTGTTACAGTAGGTCCTGGATAAACCTACAATCAGCTGAAAACTCCACTGGGTCTTCTCTGAGATGTAGATGGACCTGGGCAAAGAAACAGACAGGACATGAGGTGCACAGAAGAGAAAAGCCCAGGAAGGTAGTTTGGGATCATTTTTGCAGAGAATCTGGAAGGTCTTGCTAAGAAATTTGGGGCCAGGGCAATACTATACTGTACATAGGTCGCTACTTTTTAAAGACTTAACATTTAGCAAAATACACATTATGGGGAAGTTACACTGGAAATACTTATTACTTTTGGTGATTTAAAAGGCACTTGGGGTCCTGCAGCGCCCTGGGCTTGTCAGAAACATGGTACCGATTTTCCTACCACCATATGGAGGCAGTATTCTGGAATTGGAGTGCTGACCTCAGGTGAATAAACAGTAACGTGATGGTCATTGTCTTGGCAGCTAACATCCTAGGTTTTTGCTTGGAAGGGTCAAGGTAAGGTGGCTGATGGTGCCCATTGTATGCGGGCAAAGAGGCAAGACCTAGAAGCCTGCAGAGACTTTATGGCTGTCTCATGGAGGGTGAGACTGTGGGTCTGCAGAGAAGGCACATGGAAAGGACTCCATAGGCATCTGTAGTGTGTGACTCTAGGCTCCATATTAACTGTACTCTTGTCCACCCTTATTCTGCTTGTTTAGAGCCCACAGCCAGCTCCTTTTGGGTTGTATTAATAGACCAGTTTTCACTCCAATGCAAGGCCACCCACAAAGTTAATGAACACCTTTTTATTTACTGTAGAGATATTGCTACCTCCTTTTCCCTTTCAGAATTTGGAAAATAGCTTTCTCATATGGCAAGCTCTTGCCTCTAAGCACA
>NW_011901411.1:0-1622 GCF_000151845.1 Pteropus vampyrus | reverse complement strand
ATCAACACTAACAGATGTTTGGAAAAAGTTGATTCCGACCTTCATGGGTGATTTTGAGAGGTTCAACACTTCAGTGGAGGAAGTAACTGCAGGTGTGGTGAAAATAGCAAAAGACCTAGAAATAGAAGAGGAACCCAAAGATGTGACTGAATTGCTGCATTCTCATGGTAAAACTTTAATGGATGAAGAGTTGCTTTTAATGAAATAGCAAAGAAAAAGTTTTCTTGAGATATTATCTATCCCTGGTGAAGATGCTGTGAATATTGTTGAAGTGACAACAAAAGATTTAGAATATTACACAACTTCGTTGAAAAAGCAGCATCACGGATTGCGATGACGGACTCCAATTTTGAAAAAAGTTCTACTGTGGATAAAATGCTATCAAACAGCATCGTGTGCTATAAATAAATTATTTATGAAAGGAAGAGTCAATCGATGCAGAAAACTTCATTGTTGTCTTATTTTAAGAAACTGCCTCAGCCACCCTAACTTTGATCAACAACCACCCTGATCAGTCAGCAGCCATCGATGCTGAGGCAAGGCCCTCCACAAGCAAAAAGATTATGACTTGCTGAAGGCTCAGATTGTGGTTAGCATCTTTTAGCAATAAAGTATTTTTAAATTGTTATGTACTTTTTTTTTTGACATGCTATTCACACTTAATAGACTACAGTATAGTGTAAATATAACTTTTATATGCACTGGGAAACCAAAAAACTTCATGTGACTCACTTTATTGAGATATTTGCTTTATCGAGGTGATCCGGAACCAAACCTGCAATATATCCAAGGTATGGAGATATTATTATTTTAGTTAAGTCTCTTCATGATCCCAGGTCATAATTTCATTTTACAGATGAGGAAACTCAAACTCAGTAAAAACGATTATATGGGTAAAAATTGCCCAGCTTTAAGATGAGGCCATTTCTGCTCTTAGATCAGTTTTTCTAGGGAAAATATGCCCGATAGAGGGGGAAGATAGTGGGCCTCAAAATGACCTGGTGGTAGTGAATTTACCCATGAAATTGTGCTCTTATTAGTGCCTATGTCATCCAAAACTTTGATTTTTTTTATAGTATCACAGAAAAAACAAGGATGAATTTTGTTCACAATCTGCATAGTTTATGTCATATGTTAACATGTTCTATTGTTATTTCTAGAATTTGTATGCTCCATGAGGACAGAGTATTTTTTTGTCAGTTTTGTTTGCTGCAATATTTCTAGCGCTTAGATTGTACTTGGCACAAAGAAGTCAATCAAATGTCTTTTGAATGAATGAATGAATGTTTTAGATGCTTAATGTTTTTCCTTTTGGGATAGCATATTATGACATTAAGGGGCAAGTGAAACATGTTTCCATGGCTTTTCCTCTCTTTACCACCATGCTCCTGGGCAGGTTTATCCCCTGTCTAGTGTGATTTTAGAAATTCAACATCTTCTCTCTACTACACGTCACCATGCTTCAGAGCCTACCATTAGAAATGAATTCCAATGCCAAGAAGCTTCCATAAAAATGAGAATACTCTGGAAAGCATCACTATTTTAGGGCCAGCAAAGAAAAACTCTTTGTTTGTTGACAATTAGCTAACAGGTTCTGCAAAGATGAGAGACATATGATGGTC
>NW_011901410.1:1851-4159 GCF_000151845.1 Pteropus vampyrus | reverse complement strand
TGGAGGGTGTCCTGTGTGGCCCAGAGGTGCACTCTCCCTTATCTCCTATGCTGTGGGCTCTGGATGTGATCTTTATGTGGGTTGGGTGTGGTCTTCTGTTGTCACCAAGACTTTATTGGTGTTAGTACATCAGTGGATGGGATTAATGCTCGGGCTGACTAATTGTGGGAATTTGCTACACCCACAGGTATCGCTGTGTGGGGGCTGACCCCACTGAGTGGGATTTGCCCTAGCAGGCTTGTGTACTTGTTGCAACCACCCTTCATGTGTACCACCAGGGGAGCTAGTCAGGAGTTGCTCTGTTGTAGTCTAGTGTGAGGCTCCAGGTGCATTGTATTTGTGGCCCCAGTAGGCTAAGGCCAGCTGCTGCCTTTGATTGCTCAGGGCTACCTGATGGGGGCTACAAAGTGATATGCCCATGCTGGATCTAGTTATCTTTTGATTTCTTCTTTGATCTCAGTAATAACCCATTCATTGTTTTGTAGCATCTTATTTAGCCTCCATGTGTTTGTGTATTCTTCATTTTTTTTCTTTCAGTTAATTTCTAGTTTCATATCGTTGTGATAGAGAAGATGGTTGATATGATTTCAGTCTTCTTCAATTTATTGAGACTTGTTTTGTGTTCTAACATGTGGTCTATCCTGGACAATGTTCCATGTGCACTTGAGAAGAATATATATTTGTTAAGTGGAAGAACAACACTGTAGGCAGCAGTCTGGTTGCCCCCCATCCCCTGACCTAGGGCAGTTTAGCAGAGAGACCAGTGCTTCTCAAGGCCTGACTGCCTGTCAGTTGCCTGTAAGTCTCTGTAGCTGAAAGAGCCTCTAGGTGATCTAGGAGTCTCCTAGATCTACTGAGCAAATTTTCCCCTGCCACTGCAGTGTCGGTTTACATGCCAGAACTGTCTCTTTGACTCCCTGTACAAGTTTCCAATCACAGCAAGGCCAACAGCTGCCCACCTCAGGCTGCAAACCTTCAAGTTCTGTTTAAGAATTACTGAAGCTTGTGTGCAGGAGTTTGTGGCCTGCCACCAAATGCTTAGCCCAGATGAACAGGCTTTGCATGGGCCATAGAAACTGAATGCTATTGTTTGCTGTTGAATTCATGACCCAAGGAAAGCACAGGATGGGACTGGGTTGCCTGGGAGCAAGTTTGCCACAAGTAATTTGTGGGTTAGATGGGGCATCATCTCAGTGAGGCATGGGGCCATCAAACCTCCATAGCACCTGATTTGCTGTCAGCTCAGGGACTGTGGGCTCCCACCGAAGTCAGATTCACTGTGTGACCTACTGTCATCTGTGATGGGCCCACAGAATCTCTGAGATTTACCCAAGCGATACTGTATCTCATGCTGGCAGTGATGATCTTTCCGTCACTGTATTCCCTGAACTTTGCTTACTTCACTGGCTTAGATCTGTTGACTACATAGAATGCACCACCTTAGGACAGGGGCAGCTGCCTGTCAATATGCTGCAGGCATTTTGCGTATTGAATGTGGCAGGATCTCAGGCAGTCAGGGACTTTCAGACCAATAACTTCAGTTTTCTGCAATATCTGTGTCTGCACATTTCCACAGTAGGCACAGATCACAGGGAGGCAAGCTGCTGTTTAGGAAGGTCCTACAGACCCCTGTGATCCCTAGCATGATATTGCAGCTCTTGCAGGCAGCAGAGGTCTGCCTGAAATTGATTTCTCTGCAGTGCGAACACTGTACTAGCCAAAATATGTTGCCTGTGTGGATTGGGAGACTTGGGAGGGAAGGGAGGGTTAGAGTGGTGGCAGTTGACTGTCAGTGGGCCACCTGGGACAATTTGTGGGTTGGGTGTGGAGGGCCTCAGGTAGACAATGGTTGTAAGATTGATATAGCCTCAGTCTTGCTGCAACTTCAGTAACTATTTGCATGGTCCAATGAAAATCCCAAATCATAGCAAGACCAATTGCTAACTGAGACTGGCCCATAGATCCCTGAGATCTGTTCAAGATTGTGTTGATGGCAGTGATCTGTCTGAAACTGTCTCCAAAATCCTGTGTGTTCATAGCCTTGGCTGCCAGCTGTGAATGTTTGGCCCTGAACTGGTGCAGAGTGTGGCAGCAATTCAACAACAAATGCCCAGGCTAATCTGCAGATTGGGTGGGGAGGACTGATCTCCTCTGGCCAGAGTTTCCTAATGGCTCTGTGGGAAAGGTCTGCACAGTCAGGCTGGGTAGTTTATAGATTGCCCCAGTAGAGGGGTGGGACTAAGGCACAATTGTGGCTTCTATCCAGCCCTTGTTCTGGTGCCAGGTAATGCAGACTTTCCCAGTATGA
>NW_011901410.1:0-606 GCF_000151845.1 Pteropus vampyrus | reverse complement strand
CTGTCATTCTCATAAACTTAAGTGAGAAATTATGTTAACCTGCCATGTCATCTTGCCTTTGTGCCTTTGCTTGACACTCATTCTGTCTAAAAATCCCACTCCTTTCCAAGTAAAAAGAAAAAGTGTGTATAGTGTGTATACATATATATGTATATATACATATATAGATAATTATATAAAATTAAACTTGTATGAATGAAAGAGCTCAACTGCCATCTTCTCTAAGACGACTTACTAGGTTCCCTGCTATAAGGAATGAGAAATACATATATAAACTTTTGTGGTGAGAGGGAAGGGATCAAGATTTATAAATTGGATATTGTGTACCACCAAGCCCCCCTCCCCCGACTCCCAAACTAATTAACTTATACCCAGACAGTGTGTATGAGTTCCAGGTTTCACTGACCAAATCTGGGGGTTTCTTGCATGTAGATGATCTCTTAGAGGCTGGCAGCATGCCAAAAGTCTATTTGTTCACACATTACTCTCCTTCTCCCTTTATCATTGTGTCATTGTGTTTCAGTCTTTAGCTCTTTCATTTTTTTTTTTTTTTAATCTGCTCAGTCTTCACTTCTTTATTCCAGGTGAGGGACTTTTTCCCAGAAA
>NW_011901409.1:3184-5638 GCF_000151845.1 Pteropus vampyrus | reverse complement strand
TCAAATCAAAAAGATTTTCTCTTATATTCTTCTAGAAGTTTTATAGTTTGTGGATTTAAATTTAGGTCTATAATCCATTTTGAATGAGCGTATGATTTTTTTTTGCTTTTATACGTAGAACCAATGAAAGTAATAAAAGTTTTCTGTCTTAAATGTTCTGCCACCACACTTACTTATTTCAATACTCATACTACCTGCTTTTTTCATTTCCAAGTTTTAGATCCCATCCCATCATCCTCTAAGTCATCACACTTCTTGCCAAATCAACAACACCAACATGGTTCAAACAATTTCTCTCCCTGTTCCTTTCCTTCACACATATGCAAGTTAAATATCTTCTATTAGAAATAAAAAGTAAAAAAATGCTTTCTTGAACCTACTAGCTTTCTAAAGACTGAACAATAACTTTCCTTGTTCTTTCTCTACAAAACTATTCTCTTAAAAGAATCATCTATTTTCTCATTTTTAGCTAGACACTGCTAGATGTCTGCCCTAGTTACTGTACTAAAACTGTTCTTTTTAGTTTGATGTAGTCTCATTTGTTTATTTTTTCTTTTATTTTCCTTACTTGAGGGGACTTATCTAAAAAGATGTTACTCAGAATGATGTCAGATAGTTTACTTCCAATAATTTCTTCTAGGAGTTTTATGGTATCAAGACTTACATTTAAGTCTTTAACCCATTTCAAGTTTATCTTTGTATATGGTATAAGAGAGTGGTCCAGTTTCTTTTTTTTTTTTTTTTGCATGTATCTGCCCAGTTTTCCCAGCACCACTTGTTGAAGACACTGTCATTACTCCAGTGTATATTTTTACCTTCTTGTCATAGATTGGTGAACCGTATAAGAGAGAAGATGTGATATAGACAGACAGACAGACAATAGATAGATGGATGGATAGATAGATAGTAGATAGACATTGAAATATTATGCAGCAATTTAAAAAAATGAAGTCTTGCCATTTGCAACAACATGGATGGATCTAGGGCAGCAGTCCCCAAACTTTTTGTCATCAGAGACTGGTGCTCCCATGAGAATCTAATGCCTGATGATCTGAGGTGAAGCTGAAGCGGCGATGCTAGTGCTGGGGAGCGGCAGCAAATACAGACAAAGCTTCACTTGCTCATAGCCTGCTGTGAGGCCTGGTTCCTACCAGGCCATGGACCAATATCAGTCCACGGCCCAGGGGTTGGGGACCCCTGATATAGAGGGTATTATGCTAAGTGAAATAAGTCAGACAGGGAAAGACAAATATAGTATGATTTCACTTATATGTGGAATCTAAAAAATAAAACAAAACAATCAAACAAAACAAAAACAGACTCAGAAACAGAGACCAAAGGGATGGTTACTGGAAGGGAGAAGATGGAGGGAATAAGTGAAAAGGAGAAGGGGAATATAGTCAATAATACTGTGATAAGTTCACAGTGACAGTTGATTACTGGAATTAGTAGGGTGATCACATTATAAGGTATAAACATATCAAATCACTGTTTTGAACACCTAACACTAATATAACCAATATAAGATTGTATACTAACTATACTTAATTAAAAAATAAATTTTAAACAACTGCTCATAATATCAGTATTGTGATTTCCGTTTACCGTGTACACAGGTCCCATTTCATCTTTCATCATACAGGCTCTCTGGAAGGCATGTACACTGCTGACCTCTCCCACTGCTGGGAATTTCCTTAGCATGTAAGAATCCACTCCACTGGATCTCCTCCTACTTGTATGACCCTCTTTAGTCTTTTATAATGTCTCCACTCCTTCTCCATTACTTTACACATGTTTTCCTCATATTTCCTCTTCTTATTCTATATATTCTACTTACCTACTGGTGATCATATATAAATCAAGGATTCTACTGCCACCTTTAAAACAATGAATCTCTGTGTATATTTCTGGTCCAAACTATTATAACCAGACCTACATAATCAACTCCCTACTATATATTTTCAGTAGGACTTTTAAGGGCAATATGTGCCAAACTTTACCCATTCTTTTTATATCCAAACATGTGGTTCATTCTGTATTTCTTGTGCTGTCTTAGCACTCACTCTGTCACCTAAATCAGACACCTGCAATGTATCCTTAATCACTTCCTCTTCTCCATTCTCCATGAAAAAAAAAAAAACAATTAAATAGCATTCAATCTTTCAGTTATATCTCTCACTTATGTCTCCAATCCATGCTTCCTCTCCAAACCCACTGTTTCAACCCTTATTATATCTCATCTGAAGTTTTGAAACAGACTTCCAATGGTCCCACAGGCTCTAGTTCAGCTTTCATACTGATACCTAAGAAAACTTTCTGAAAGGCAAATCTGTTCATGGGAACAATGTTTAAAATACGCATCTCTACTGCCTGTAAAATTGCACCCATTTTCATACAACATAATCTGCCTTCCGTAATCTGAGTATCTTATATTTGCCAGTCTTCCTCTTAAAT
>NW_011901409.1:0-324 GCF_000151845.1 Pteropus vampyrus | reverse complement strand
TAACATTATGATACATTCAATATTACAGGACAAATAATAGTAATAGTTCATTGCACTAAGGGTTTACTCTGTTTAGGGTACTCTGCTAAGGACTTCGCTGCTGTCATCTCATTTAATTCTCTCCTTATAGCAAACCTTGATCTATAAGACACTGCTATATGCCTCCTCAACATCTATTTCTCCAGTTTTTTTTTGTTTGTTTGTTTGTTTTTTTTATCACTAACAAAGCTGAAATTTCATTTGGGATAATATTATATATAGCTTACATTATCTTTATAGCTATCAGGAGCCAGATGAAAACCTTCTGGTAACCTATGGTATGTA
>NW_011901408.1:3960-5088 GCF_000151845.1 Pteropus vampyrus | reverse complement strand
CTACTTTCCATGACAGATTTCAATTTTCATTTTAAAACAAATCTATTCTAGATGGTTTTTCATTTAGGATGGAAATCTGTCTCACTATGAGTCCCCCCCACGGTCCTAGGTCTGCCCTCTGTCACTGCAGAGGGCAAGATGAACCGTTTTACTCACCATAACCTACCTTGGCACTCCCACCACTCTTGCCTCCTACCCAGCAAATCTTTTCTTCTGCAGACTGAACAGCCATATTCTCATCAGTCGTTTCTTATGCGACGTGGATTTGGACCCCTTAGGATTATAGATGTCCGGCTCTGATCAAAGCGCAATTTGTCCATGCCTCCCTGAAAATGGTGCCCAGATCTAAAGACAGGTGTGGTCTGGGCCAGAGGAGGAGAGAAGGGAGCAGTCACGTACCCAGCCGCTTACATGCTGTGACTGTAAATATTGCCTAAGTTTGTCTTGGCTTCGAGGACCCCACACCTTGCTACTGCTCATTGTCCTTACAGTTCTCCAGGACTCCGACATGGTAGGAATTGTGGAGAAGCGAGGCTTACGTCCTAAAGAGGACTCCTTTACTTCCTTTAACTGAAATTCAGGACTTGACTGTTCTTTATTAGTATTATTATTAAATTACCTCACATTAATTTAGGCCCATTAGTCCAGACTGTCAAGATATTTCTGGGGACTGACTATCATTCGATGTACCTGATCCACTTTTCCTTTGACACGGCATCCATAGAGTGCCTAGGCGTGTGAATTCTGTCCTCACCCAAGTAAATCACACTGGGAGAGTCACTAAGAAGAAGGGCACCAAGGGCACTGAGGTCTTTTCCATAGCCCGATGTTAATTTGTTCATTAATTAACATTGCTGGGCCAAAATTTCCCAAGCCACTGTCAATAACCATAACTGTACAGTCATGTCTAATTTCTTAAAGTGTCCAGGTCCACCTTCTTCAAAGTCTCCTGGGTCCTTGTCTGAAGTGTGGATTTGGGAAGCTCTGCTTTAGATGAATTGAATCAGAATATCTAGGGATAGGATGGGCCTGATAATCTGCACATTTAATACATCTCCCAGGTGATTCTTGTCCACGTTAGAGTTTGAGAACCCCTGATGCAGCCAGTAGTTTTCAACTCTTCTTATC
>NW_011901408.1:0-2365 GCF_000151845.1 Pteropus vampyrus | reverse complement strand
CAGACACACACAACACGCACACTCTACTTCATTCCTGCAAACCAATTTCACAGTGTGACTATGCCATGTTTACTTTATTCTTCCTTTAGGTTGTTTCAGATTCTTTGCTATTAAAAATGATGCTGTAGGACCTGCTCCTTGTGAGGCTGTGGCTTAATTTTCTAAAATAAGTGCAACAGCTGAATCTTAAGCAAGAACTAGTTTTAGTTTTACTAGGTTTTCCAAATTGCTCCCCAAAATGGCCATACCAATTTATGCAAGACGAAGGTTTCTTTAAAGGGCCTCTATGAGAAAATGTTAAGGCTTAGTATCTGAGGGCCACTCCGAAATGACTGGCTTGTTCTTGGCTTTTAGACACTGAGAATTTAGGCCTGAGAACCTATCCCTCTACGTGTGGTGTGCTAGTCTGACACCCTCCCTCCCTAAACACTGGAAAAGGAGCTTTCTGCTCATAAATACTCTCGTCGGGCAGCACTGGCTGGCTATCCCGATGGCCAGGGCTTTGCTCCAATGCTGAGTCCCTTCTCCTGGTCACTCCTGGCACTAACCCCACAGCCTTAACGCAGACTTCCCTTGGCATAGTAGCTTTCGTTGTTTGCTCGACTTTACCAAGCTGCGTCCTCCTCAGCAGCTACCACATTCTCACCAAACACTCTTCAAGAACCCGTAGTTCCCAGCGTCATAATCTCACCTATCATGCCATCTCAGCCATACCTGAGACAAGTTCCTGAGCTGGGGGTAACCCTTCCCCAGTCCTCAGGTGTCAATTAGCAGAAATAAGATCTGCTGTGTCTGGTATTTTTATGATCCAGTAACCTAACCACAAGCATGTCTTGTCTTCAGTGAACACAAACTGGCTCCTTTTCTAAATGTGAACTGTTCACCTGTTTAGTAATGATACATTCAAAAATTCTGCAGTCATGGGCAGAACTCATCAGTATGGAGTTGCGCTTCCAACCCCTGGGTGGCTGAAAGAACATCCCAAGGGGCGGCATAATGTGCTTAGACCATCTTAATCATAAACTCTGGGGGTGGAGCCTGGGCAATGGTATTTGTAAAGGCTTCCCATCGGATTCCAGTGTGCAGCCACGGTTGAGAATCATTGGTCTAGAGTTTTCAGAAGTTTCCTTTCTCTTTCTAATAATCTTGACAGCATCTACACATTTTTAGGCTTCTGATACCCATCTTGATCTCGCTCATCCGGCACACTCTATTCTCAGAGGTTCTGTGAAGACAGAAGTGATTCAGCCCCTGGCGTGTCTGGGGCTGAACGGGAACCCTAGAGCCCTGTTACTCACACCCAGGTTACCTGTTGCCCATGCCTTCACCTGTCTTGGGTTTCAATTTCCTCTTCTTGATATTTATTCAATTCTCATCAGTTAGGAGTTCTTTAGGGAAAAGATGAGAAATAAGTAGACTTGGAATAATTTTTTTGACTCCTGATGTTTTTCGAAGAGAAAGTTTCCGCACTCCGATTAAGACACCCACCGCTCCCCTAGTCCACCCAGACTCCCTCTCCCAGATCCCCTAAAACCGTGATGCAGAGCTAGAACTCCTCTGTCTTGACCCGCCCCTCATCACCCGCTACTTGTTTTCCATTCTTCCCTGCTCACAGCCTCCAACCCATTTTAGATCCCTGTTGGGGGGTCTCCACATTTTCTCTCCATCACTTCCCCATCTTATATTCCTTCGTCCACTTTATCTTCCCCCAAAAGATTCCAGGGTCTTTTCTCTGCTCCAAATTCCCACCGGTCAGAGAACTAAGTTAAAAATCCTAAGCTCTTCACATATAGTTAAATTTAACTGCCTTTAGACTTTGGCTCTGTCTACTATTTACTGAGCGTCACTAAACTTCTGAGTTGTTTCCTCAGCTGAAAAGAGGAACGAAGAGAAGGGTTAAGTTTTTGTGAAGTTTAACTGAAATAGTGCACGTAAAACACTCAACACTGAGCTTGGCAATCATCGCTCAATTATATTTTAGCTGTTATTACTCATACCTTCTCTCCAAAACTCACACATACATACCCTGTATTCTACACTCTCCTTTAATTATACTGCTCTGGCTGGACCTTGCTAGCCCTTCTGTGCAGAATACCCAACTCCATTTCTTTCTTCTACCTGTGGAAATTCTCTCTACCTTCCAAAGAGCATTTCGAGCATCATCTTCTCCATGAAACCTTTTCTGAAGCCGCCCCCATCCCTGGTTTGTTTCTCTTCTGAACCTCGGTTTTACTTTCGTGCTCTCTGAAACTGTGCTGTGCGTTCCCTGCCTTTGACTCATTCTTCATAGCCTGACCACAAGATGTTTTAACATCTACGTCACCCAGGGACTGCATGTCACTCATCTTTACATTCTGTGGGAGAG
>NW_011901407.1:318-1589 GCF_000151845.1 Pteropus vampyrus | reverse complement strand
TGTGTGTGTGTGTGTGTGTGTGTGTGTGTGTGTGTGTGGTAAGGATGCTGGAACAAGTGAAGATATGGAAGTTCTAGTTTTAAATTCATACTAAATTCTCCTATTAGGTTGGGTTGGGGTAGCAAAGGAAAATGAGATTTAATGCTGATATTGCTATCAAACCGTGGTTCTCAGTCCAATAGTGGACCCTAATATTAATTTTACTGGGTCACAGCCAGCTTTAGAAAATGAAATTGAAAATTGTTACAACTGTAAGAAGTATTCTTATATTTTTAAGAAATACGTATGCATGTGTACACGGGCATAATGTAATCTTGGTTGCTTTCTTTGGGTCCAGTTAACGAAGCTTGGTCCAGATTGGACCTATATCAGATAAACCAGGGAAAACCCAAGCAGGCACTGAGCTGGGGAAGAGAGAGCAGCTTCCATGACTCCTCATCCCCAACTCCAATAGCTGGGGGAGGGCGGGTCTTTTTCTTGCCTTTAAAGGTTGCTAATTGTTGATTACAGTTCAGCTCATCTTGAGCAACACACTCCCCCACCCCTAACAGCCTCTCATTACTAAAGGCTCAGCTCTCATCTGCAAAAATATTCTGAGCCATTATTTTCAACATCTGTCCCATTTCCATTCTGGAATATTCATACACATCAATTATCTCTCTGTGGCAAGAACAAGGAGCTTTTGCGTTATGGTGACAAATACATACAGAAGGCAGGGACATGATGACTTGCACACAGGAGGATCTGCAGCTATTTTTTCCTTATTGTAAAACTTGTCATCTTTAGATGAAGGCAATTTGCAGCACTAATGAATGGTCACCAACCTTTGCCCCTCCATGGTAGCACATTGGTGCATGTATGTGTGTGCGCAAACTCATTCATTCTCTTACACACACACACACACACACACACACACACACACACACACACACACCCCCAAGGTCCTGTTCCTTATCTCATTTCTGGGTTAAGTTTCGATTATCTTGGCAAAAATAAATCATGGTTATAACTTGCATCAAGTAGTTCTGAGCTTTCTTTCCTCTGATTCCCCATAGAGCAATCTGATAACCCAAGAGTGAAGATTTTCAACAAGCAAAGTGAGGAGCTCAATGCCCAAACCTGTTCAGCTCGAATCCCTTGGGTGGTGGAGAGGAAAAAGAACAGAAGTTACCTAACAGGCTTTCTTCACATAAAAGAAAATGCCCGAAAATATCACAAGATCAAAGACATTAGAGAATTAATCATCTCGGGGAACAATCCAAAGCGGCGGG
>NW_011901407.1:0-268 GCF_000151845.1 Pteropus vampyrus | reverse complement strand
ATCCAAAGCGGCGGGCGGGTGGGGTGCGGGGGGGGGGCGGCGGCGGGGCGCGGGGCTCCGATTCCTGGGACCAATGAGCCAATGAGTACTTTGTACACTTTCGTATACTCTGCTGTGTGTCTGAGAGTGCTCAAGCTTTTATTTTACAATGTTGGACCTCTGTGGAAGTGCAGGTTTGCCCTTCCCTGGTGTTACTACATATGCCCTGTAGCCTCCTATTTCTCATCTTTATGTGAAGAGATTAGTGGAGCACGGAGGAGGGGCCAGG
>NW_011901406.1:4179-4707 GCF_000151845.1 Pteropus vampyrus | reverse complement strand
GAAGAATGTGAGTATAAATGAAAATAGCTAATTGAAGCTGTAGTGTAGAAGATGCTACTGAGTCACAAAAGAATGCAGTTATTTTTTAAAACAGCAAAGCATGGCCCAGGGAAATGAATCATTCAGATGAAGTGGCAGCTGCACCTTGTTAAAAGTGAGTTAAAGAGCTTTAGAAGTTTGTCAAATGGTAATTAGCATTGGTGATTTATTCATAGATACTAGAAACACTTTATTCTTTTGAATCCACTAAGAAATAAGCAGCAGTGTGAGTCAAAATATCATACAGTTAGAAAGGCTTGAATACTGACCATTCAAAAGGTGTACCAGCCCATAGCTCTGGAGGGAGGTCCTGGGTGGCTTTCAGGCACTGGACTACAGAAGGAGGATCAAACATGGCCATCAGCCTGTGTAGCTAGACTAGTAGGGGTTCAGACTCAGGGATTGACTATTTACCAAATGATGTGGATATATTTTAATATTTCAAATACGGGATAGCCGTGATGATACATTCTGTCTAAGACTGATGAG
>NW_011901406.1:0-2384 GCF_000151845.1 Pteropus vampyrus | reverse complement strand
GTGTTGTTAGAAAGATTACGTGACAAATTTCATGGGTAGGAGTATAATTCTGTAATATTAAATTATTTTCAATTCTTATTTACTTATTTATTTTACCTTATCTTCTTCCTGTTACCCCTCTCCCATTCAAGTATATGTGAAGGCCTAAGATGTGAACTATTTTTAGAGTATAAACAAAACGCAAAGGACCAGGAGTCAGATCTAAACTTTTAAGCTGCTAGTGACATTACAGTCAATCTGTAGTCATGATTTTTTAAATTTTAAGAGGCAGGTGCTTGGGAACAAAATACATTATTCCTTCTCCTCTGAATCCCAATTTTGCTTATTGAATTTTAATTTCCAAATTCGGCTGTAAATATAAAGAGCCAAATGCCTACAAAACATAGACTTTAAGTGACAGAATACCAGAGAAGTGAAATGATTAAGAAACAACTGCTGACCCAAAGGTGATAATTTTGAGGAGTTAGAGAGAAATAAAGAATCAGAAGATAGTGACCAGGGTTTAGAAGTTGGCACTCTTTAAATAGCAGACCATTACTCCACACGTGCACACACTTCCCAAGATGAAAGAAACCAGATAGAAATAGTTTTTGGGTGCCACAAAACAGAATCACAGGAGATAGCTCATTATAGAGTCTTTAAGTACTTCACTGTCTGAGCAGCAGAACGTCAATGCCTGAAAAGTCTCTCTAGCTGGGGACGTGAGAGCTTCCCATTTAGTCCTGACCCAATTCTGCGTCTGCAGAAGCTAGGAATACGGGTTCAGCACCAGGGTGGGCAGTGAGAGGATGGACTTGAATGGACAATATGACATTAATCAAGGCGGGTGTCATAGTCACGGTGTAAACAGATTTTCAGAAATTGTATAGCTCATACCCAAAAGCCTAGCTTTGGAGTCAGAGCCTCAAATTCTCCATCTTTCATAACAATAATAATAGTACTTAGAGGGTTGTATAAGAACACCGTAATACATTTAATGGATGTAGCACAATACAAGGCACAGGTTAAGTGTTCAAGAAGTAACACCACTTGTTCTAAATACAGCGGGAAAAAATTCCCTATAATTTCCTTAGGTAGAGGAAAAGCAGAATGGGCCTTCAATTATCTGTGTTCTTGACCTTCTGCCAGCAATAAAATAAGTTAAACTGAATTGTTTTTAACATCAGTTTCTGAAAATACACTGTGAAGGGGCCAGGTTGAATTTATGTAAATAAGAGGAATTCTGCAGTAGGTGCCTCAGGAACAGTCCTTTATCACAAACTCTATTCCCATCTATATTTGGGCTTTTCCGTGAGTTTTGGCGGTGTCCATTAGTTTATGACAGTAGAACATGCCTTAAATACCTGACAAGGCTAGTCTTCTTTTTCTTCTTCCACTATATTTTGCCTATACTGTCATTCTTTTTTCATAGTTTAAAATTTGTAGTCACTATTTCCAAAATTAATCCTATTCATATTTTGGTTGTTAGGGAGGAGGAGCCACATTAAATTTATGGATTATTTTGAGACCTTGAGTCTCTTAGAAGTTGTCAGGGAGACCATCCCACTAAGTCAGAGGTAAGTGCTTGAAACTTATCCTTAATGGGGGAGACTTCACTCTTAGAAATATCTCTAGTCATCTGCTGACAGCTACGTTGTCCAAACAGAAATGCTTCCTTAGGAATAATGGGTATGATTCACACTAAGAACACATTCTTTGACAATATCGGGCTAAAGTGAACGATACGAATAACCACAAACTACTTGAATCCTGTGATAGGATATTATAGTAATACATTCAACAGCATTTATTATGTTCCCATTGTGCACATATCAGGCACTTTGTAAGGGATTAAAGATATAGAAAATGATAAAATTATGTTCTCGCTTTTAAAATAGAAAGTCAAACAGGTCATATGCTAGAACTTAACTTTCTTTGGGTCCCAGGCCCCTCCTAGAATAAGAAACTAGAAAATGTACTTAGTCATATTTTCCCTGGAATTCTAACACATTTTAGGTAATTTCTTGTTAAGGAATCATAAAAAAATGTTGTGGATGTTTGACCAAGGACATATGCTCAGAGAATATAATGAGAAAGTGTCTCTAATATTACTTGGGCATAAACAAATATTCTCTAGAGATGTTACCTAAACTGAGTCTTTAATTATAGCTAAGAGTTAGCCTGACAAAGAAGGGCATAAAAAATATGCCTAGTAGACAGGGCCATAATGAGCAAAGACACAGAATCTAACAACAGCAAGACAGGTCAATTAAGCTGGAGAAATATAGGCCAGGGCTGGGGAAGGAGAAGAAAGCCAAGAAGTCACAGGGAACTTGTTTGTTATGTAAACGATATAGTTTGAATTACTTTTATCTTACTAAAATTTTGATCTAGTAAGATTTATA
>NW_011901405.1:4052-6392 GCF_000151845.1 Pteropus vampyrus | reverse complement strand
TCTGCCTGCTTGTGTTCAATTAATCACACGTGACCCACTACGTTCACAAGCACAGCCTCACTCCCAGCAGCTAGTAACTAAGAGTGAAGATACTAGTGCTATGATGAGAACTTAAAAACGCATGAGAAGTGGCCTCCTATCTAAGAGTGTGTACGCTTCCAAGGACATTCCCTCCATGTCCAATTTAATGTTACATGGAGATCTTAGCCTCTGAGGACACGAGGCCGAAGCTAATTAGAAATCAGTTGAGATGTAGCCCAAGAAGGCTTGACGTTTACCAAATTGGGAAGCTCGGTCGGGAGAGAAGTTAGCTCTCCAATCTGAGACAGTCTATTCTGTTTTAGCTTCCCTATTGCTTCGTTGCCCCAAGATGACTCTGTAGAATAACTTAGTGAAAATGACAGTTTTCCACTCGGCTCTTAGAAAAAAATATTAAGAAAACAGAGGTCTGCCCAGCAGTGTTAGAAAGAGAAGTGGTGAGAAGCTTTTACCTTTCATGTTTATTTCTTTTAACATTAAGTACTATATCTGACAATCGAGACTTGGATAAGCATAAAGCATATATTTATTCCCATAGGAATAAAATACAGCTGGATCATTGCTCTATTAAAACTAAAGAGAGAGAAATTTCTGTCAAACACAGGTATAACATCATGTGCAAGCAGTGCCTGCCTGGCCTCTGAACAGGTTGGCCCCAGAAACCAGTTTTTATGAGTTGTATGTAACTTGGAACATATTTTTTGGTACGAACAAATGTGACCGCCAAAGGCCAGTCCACCTGGCTTGCTCATAATGGCTTTATAATGGAACAGTTACCATAAAACCCAGTCCTGACGTTCACGGTGCTTCTGAAGGGAGGTGATTCAGACCACACCTGGGTCGCTGTCCTCCTCCCTGGCTGCAGTGGGATTGGGTCCCTCCTTGACTGTTCCATGGTCTGGGGCATAGTGTGGGCACGTCACTGATAGGACTGAGGGGCTATGAGACGGGGGATGAGAGCATTACCGAGCGGCGGGAAGGAGAAGGTTGGCAGTTCCTACAGTATGGAGTCCTTAGGTCTCTGCTTGTGATTCGTTTCCTTGTCTTTCCCTTTTAATTAAAAATTATTGGGGTGACATCGATTAATAAAATCAAATAAGTTTCAAGTGTCCAATTCAACAGTAAGTAGTGTGTAGATCACAGCGTGTGTTCACCCAAAGTTAGTTTTCCTTCCGTCACCATATATTTGAACCCTTTTACCCCATCTTCCGCCCCCTTCCCCTTTTCTATCTGGTAACCACTAATCTACTGTCCGTGTCCACGAGTCTCTGTGTTGTCATGTTTGTTGCCTTCAGTTTTATATCCCACATATAAGTGAAATCATATGGTTTTTAACTTTTTCTGTCTGACTTATTTCGATTATCTCAAGGTCCATCCATGTTGTCGCAAATGGCAGTATTTCATCTTTCCTAATGGCTGATATTCCATTGTGTATATGTACCGCATCTTTATCCAGTCATCTATTGTAGGACACTTCGGTCGTTTCCATGTCCTGGCCACTGTGAACAATGCTGCTATGAACATCGGGGTGCACATATCTTTGCAGATAAATGTTTTCAGGTTTCTGAGGGAGATACCCAGAAGAGGGATTGCTAGATGTGATTCATTTCCTTTTAAAAAATTCTTATCTTTGAGGACAACGTCAAAGGTGCAGATTTTGCCTAAGGTCACTTCACAGACGTAGGAAATAATGGGGGGATTAATTCAATTCCAAAATTGGGGAAGCGGGGTTTCCAATAAACCTGACACAAGCCTGGCCTCTTCTGACACAGCGGGCTATAGAATTCTGATTCTATTGAAAATCTCAGATTTTTGTGTATTGAAATTTTCAGCACTTATGGCCATCAGAAATGTCAGTCAAAATTGAGTAGATGTCAGATGTGACCCTGATACAAACAGCACTATGACAAAGGCCCCGGTGTAATTTTATCTTTCTATTCAAGGCCAACAAAATCCGACTTCCCGTTGAGAATTCTACCAGCGAACCACCGCTGCTACGGTCGACTTCCCATTGAAATGTGAGTAAAGTTAAAATGTTTTTCTTTCTTTATACATTTTAATTTGGTTCCATTTTATTTCGGGAAGGACATGTTAATTTTTCCGTGAAAAACATAAGCACACATCTTTTATATAGTTCGTCTGTGGGGACAGAAAGCATCTCCAATGAAATTATATAAACAACTTCTTGAGCGAGGGGTCCATACCTTTTATGAGCTCCTGAAAGCATTCAGGTCCCCAAAATGGTCAGGATTCACTGACCTACAAGAACAAAAGTATGAGTATTAATTATGGGTCCACTTA
>NW_011901405.1:0-1662 GCF_000151845.1 Pteropus vampyrus | reverse complement strand
TTTCCAACACTGTGATTTCCAGAGGGAATGAAACCGTCCTGGCCAGATCGGCACTCTTATTAGTTTGGGGTCCATCCATCCGTACCTGCTTCTTTTAGCCACCCGGCTACCACCTGGGGGAAGGAGGACACCCCTGTTACTGACTGCCAGTTCCTGCTTCTTGCTGGTGTGTGCGGAGGTTGATTTGGGTGCTCACCTGTCACCATGATGGTTAATTTTATATGGTCGACTTGTCTGGGCCGTAGTGCCCAGATACTCAGTCAGGCATTCTGGATGTGTCTGTGAGAGGGTTTTGTTGTTGATGTTGCTGTTGTTTTCCCTGTGTTATTAAAAAATTTTTTTCAATTATAGTTGTCATATTAGTTTCAGGTGTACAACATGATTAGACATTTATATAGCTCACAGAGTGATCACCAGATAAGTCTCATACCCACGTGACACCGTACATAGTTATTACAATATTATCAACTATATTCCCTATGCTATACTTCGCATCTCCATTTTGTAACTGCCGATTTGTACTTCTTAATCCCTTCACCTTTTTCACCCAGCCCCCCAACTCTGCCTCCCATCTGGCAACCGTTAGTTTGTTTCCTGTATCTATGAGCTTGTTGTTTCTGTTTTGTTTGTTCATTTACTTTGTTTTTTAGATTCCACATGTAAGTGAAATCATATGCTATTTGTCTTTCTCTATCAGACTTATTCCACTTAGTTAATATGTGAGGGTTTTGGGGGGGGCGAGATTAACATTTAAGTTGGTGGACTCTGAATAATTAGATCTCTCCCCCATAGTGTGGGTGGGCCTCATCTAATCAGTTGAAGGCCTTAATCGAACAAAATATCAACTTCCCCCAAGCAAGAGGGAATTCTGCCAGCAGACAGCCTTTGGATTTGTACTGCAATGTCGACTCTTCCTTGGGTCTCCAGATTGCCAGCCCACTATGCGTATTTTGGTCTTGAAAGTCTCTGCAAGTATGTGAGCCAGTTTCTTAAAATACATCTATCTATCACACGCACACGCCGTGTTGTTTCTGTTCTCAGAACTCTGGCTGATAGACTTGGCCAAAAGATATGTGGGTGGCCAAGGTGCTTCCACAGGGAGTCCTTCGGCCCCCAAACTTTGTGATGCCATGTCTGTAACAGAGAGATAGCACATGTATGATGACCCCTCCCTGAAATGAAGAGGCGGTCGTGGAAGTGGGTTCGGGGCGAGTGCAGAAGAGAGAATATGGAGAGAGGGTTGCTCTTCATAGCAACCAAGGGAGGCTGACCCCATGTACTTTGAGCCATGGTAACACCCAGCTGACCACTGGTCTATCAAAACATTAAAAGTGATCCAATAGGACTTTAAGTGGTCTTACATATGCCACGACATTGCACTATGTTGCCAGCTAGTGGCGTGTCTGTGGATTGATAGACGAATTTAATTAGAAGAATTTGGATCTTTGGAAATCCATTCTCCTTTTGATCAAATTAAGCACGGAGCACCAGGAACCTTACAATGAAATGTGACCTACTTATCAAAGAAGGAAGAGGTGACAACAATAAACAACCTACCAGCTCGGTCTTCTACCCCAGCTCTTAAGGAGAATATTCTCAAAGTGAGAATATATGTGGCTGGCAAAGGAGATATTATTGATCAGCTTGTGCCCTGGCGTGACC
>NW_011901404.1:2674-4410 GCF_000151845.1 Pteropus vampyrus | reverse complement strand
GGGCACTTGTGTTTGTGGAAATCTTTAGGGAAAATTTCAGTCATTGTCTCTTTGAAAATGGCCTCAAGTCCACTCTATATTTTTTCCTTCCCAGACTCCTAATGACTTTTAGCTACCCTTTAATGTTCTCCATCATTTTATCCTTTAGTGCTACTTTATGGATTATTTCTCAGATAATAGCTTCCAGTTCATTAATCGTCTCTTAAATCGTTTATAATCTGTTATTTAACTTATCCATTGATTTTTTTTCATTCCAAGGGCTATATCCTTTATTTTTAGAAGTTCCATTGTGTTATTTTTTTCCCCAAATCTTCCTGTTAAATTGTAATACTATCCGGATACTGCATATTGGTCTCACTTTCTTTTATCTCATTTATTTATTTATCTATCTATCTATCTATTTATTTATTTGTTTGTTTGTTTATTTATTTCGCATCACTTTACGGTCTCTTTTAGATGGCTCCGCTATTTACACTTTGGGGTGCCAATCCTCCTGTTTGTCGCATCTACCTAGTCTCCCTCAGAGTGACTGGTTTCCTTTTGTGATTTGTAATTTTTCGTCATGAGTTTATCTTCAGAAGGGATGGCTCTGTGTGTGTGTGTGTGTGTGTGTGTGTGTGTGTGTGTGTGTGTCCCACGTGCCCCGGGTTAAAAGAGTGTCCTTCTCAGCAATATTTCCTATTTCTTCAGTGTTCCCCACCGTGGAGCTAGATCACACTCCTGCTTGCCATGCAGGCCTGAGTTTGGGGTTCTCTAGGATCGCTTCTCCACTCAAGGCCCTGGACATCCATATCCTTGCCAATTCCTCAAGCTGGTAGGTGGAGTTATATATCGGTTCCCTGTTCAAGAACAGGGTACCCCTTCGAGACCCTGGAATGTACTCAAGGTCATGTCTTACTCCCCAGCCTCTTACAAGTCTTTTGCCATTCCTGGGAGTCAGAACCCAGGCTCTCAAACCTCCAGGTCGGAAGCACTCACAGCGTCTGCTCCATCCTGCCATCCAGCTTGGAGTTCTCTCTTTGTCTTTGGTACCTAGGGTCCTCCCTGTCTTCCTTTCAAGTTCAGCTTTTTTTAACATTTCTATACATAAATAGTGGGAGGCGTCCAGCTACCCTCTCAATCGCTCATCCTTGAATGCCGCCAGCTCCAGGGAGCTCCCTTCGTCTTGAAGGACCGCAGGGATCCAAATCTTGCTCACGCTGGGGAATG
This sequence comes from Pteropus vampyrus, assembly GCF_000151845.1. Taxonomy (NCBI): domain Eukaryota; kingdom Metazoa; phylum Chordata; class Mammalia; order Chiroptera; family Pteropodidae; genus Pteropus; species Pteropus vampyrus. The sequence goes on along the minus strand of NW_011901404.1, from coordinate 3,201 downwards.
ACAGGCAGCTGAGGGCAGGTTTTCTCCAGGCAGCTCAGGTGGGAGGGCGGTGAAGATGAGGATGGGCAGGTGACATCACAAGCCAATTCTCCCACCAGGTGTTGTCACGGGCAGAGGAAGCCCTGAGGGCTGCTGGTCTCTCCCATCCTGGGACCTCGGTGGGAGGGTCTGCAGCATAAACTCAGCTGGTCTGGGGTCCGAGGAGCAATGCAATCTCCCTCCCGGAGCCTCAGTGAATGGAAAGCATCATCACAAACTCTGCAGGAGAGAAAGGGCGGGGCTGGGTCGGTCCAGGTCATCCCAGCAGGTGCTGGGCTCAGTCTGGGAGCTGGGGTGGGGTAGAGGGAGTGTTTGTCTGGGAGGGAGACTCACCATCGAAGTCTACAGTGCCGTCCCCGTTGCGGTCCACATCTCGGAGCATCTCATCCAGCTCAGGATCCACCAGCGGCTCCCCCAGCAGAGCCGGTGCAGCCTGTCGCAGCTCTGCCACTGTAATTCGTCCATCCCTGTCCCTGTCAAACTAGGAT
>NW_011901404.1:0-444 GCF_000151845.1 Pteropus vampyrus | reverse complement strand
GCTTGGCCCTCCTGGGCCGAGGTTAGGGTTTCCCAGTGAGCAGCCCCATGAATGATTGATGTCCTCTCAGCTTGGGTTTCGTGCAGGCCGCCTTAACGCTGCCGGGCACCACGCGGCAGGCCCCAGCGTGGGGCCCTGCGGACGGCTGGACCACTAGGCAGGCAGGCACGCCCTGCTCCTTCCGGCCAGCAGCCTGCACCTCACAGGTAAGCCAAGCTTCAGCGGTCGCCTGGGGAGCCCAGGGCTCTGCTCTAGAAGGGACTGGAGCTCACAGGGTGGGGTCTGCCTGAGGAAGAGCCCTGGGGCAGGGGAGAGGAGGTCCCCGGCTAAAGGGCAACCGGCTGGCGCTGTGGGCCACAGGCGAGGTCCAGGCTTCCTGGGGCATCTGCTTCTGTCCCCGACTCCACACTGCCAGCAGGGCTTTCTCTGTCCCCAGAGGGACAC
>NW_011901403.1:3458-5492 GCF_000151845.1 Pteropus vampyrus | reverse complement strand
TATATTTCAAGAAAAAGTTATTAAACATGGTGTTATAACATTTATTTTAGAACCTATGAATATACTTATCTGCTCTATAGCTAGTTAATATCAACTAAATATCTCTTATTCTCCAATTTATGAGTTTTCACTATACCTTTTGAGAATGGGATTTCCTCTAAATTTTCTGTTTTTTATTGAAATTTTTTAACTTGAGTTCACTTTTTTTTCGTTTCAGTTTACTGTAAGAAGGTTTGATGAGGCTTAAGTAAAAGTTATACAGAAGTACATAGTACAGTACTTGGCACATGATTACTCTAAATATGATAGCTCGAGTTTTTCTATTTATTGTTACAAATAGCCACCATCTCTTGAACGATAACTCAGAGTCATGCCATATATTCGCCGTACACTTTAAACACACAGAAGCACTTTTTTTTTTTTCCTGAGAAAGTCCTTGATTCTCTGCTTCTGAATAACAATTCACTGGATGTGGAATTCCAGGTCGGTGTATTTTTTTTCTCCCAACACTTTAAATGTTTGCCTCCCCACCCTCCTTTCTTTCACGCTTTCTGAAGACAAGCCTTTACACTTAGGTAGAAACTTTTTGGTACATATTATATTTGGTGTTTTCTGAGCTTTCTCTCAGGGTAACTCAACTATAGTTACTATAAATAATTCTCTCGCTTCTCCCCCTCATTCTGCACCTTCTAGTAGTTTTGTTAGTTGTATATTGTACCTTTTGTAATTGCCCCACAGTTCTTGGATATTTCGTTCCATATTTTTTTCTCTTTGCATTTCAGTTTTTAAAGTTTCTTTGGACATATCTTCAGATTCACTCATTTTTTTTCCCTCAGCTGTATGCAGTCTAATGATGAGCCCTTTAAAAGCATTCTTCATTGTGTTACAGTTTTCTTCTTAACGAATAATATTTCATTTTAATTATTTCTTAGTTTCCAAATCTCTCTTTACTCATCTGTTCTTGCATGGTGTCCACTTTTTTCATTAGAGCCCTTAGCATATTAAGGATAGTTATTTAAATTCTCTGTCTGATAATACCCAAATTTCCACCATGTCTGAGTCTGTTTATGACTCAGCATGCTTACTTTGTCTTTTCAAACTATGTTTTCTGTCTTTTAGCATGAATTGTAAAATTTTTGTTGAAAACTGAACAATGATGTATTGAGTAGAAAGGAACAGAGTTAGGTAGGCCTTTCGTGAGGTGTTACGTTCATCTGGCTAAGAGTTAAGCTGTGTTCACTGTTTCCTGTGGCTGTGGTGTCACACGTTAAGATTTCTTCCAGTCTCCTTATTTCTGCCCCCTCCCTCAGCCCTGTTGTTTGGGGGTTTCCTTAGAGGCTCTTTTACCTGTAATCTCCTGGTTATTATACAGGAGCCCTATTGATATGGCGGGGGGAGGAGGGCGATGACATTCTATAGTCTTATGATTAAGTCTCAGTTTCTCCTGAGGGCAGGCCTTGCTACAGAAAACAGAATGCTCTGGATATATTTCAATATAGTCACTTTTCCCTTCCTCACCTTCAAGCACAAAGGAATGTTTCTCTGATATTTATAGTGGGAACCTGGTAGGGTGTCCAGAAGAAAATTCACAAAGGTGTGGGGTCTCCCCAAGACTGGGCTTCCTCAGCATTCTACCTTTCAAGCTAGTCTACACTGAGCCTCCAGCAACTAATCAACTGCACATTGGACTGAAAACCAAAAATCTAGAAACTCGTCTGGAACTTCTACCAACTCCATACATTACAGATTAACATCCCGTTTTAGGAGACAGAGCTGATGCACAGAGAGATGAGCCTGCCCAGTATATGTTTTCAGTGTGAAGGTGGCGATGCCAGGATCAGACACTGCTACATCGACCCCCTCTTCAGCATCATGAGACTCTACCTCTCACTGATAAGATTAGGAAGGCTGCAAAGTACAGTTTCCCCCTATTCTAAATGAAAATAAAAGCTTAAGGATGATTACAACATCAGAGAATATGTTATTCTACACAGAATCTGGGTTAAAGATCCATCTTGGCTATCTAATTGCATC
>NW_011901403.1:0-2043 GCF_000151845.1 Pteropus vampyrus | reverse complement strand
GATTACATCCATCATAGCTTTGGATCCTGTCAGAGCTCAACTAATGTTAAATTGAATTTAATGTAAAATGGATATAGTTGTATTTTTCTTTGCCAACCTGGCTAGTCATTTACTATCATCAAGCCTCTTAATTCTGAGATAGTTTTAAAACAGCAAATTACTCTTTAGGCCAATGAAATCCTGTATTCTACATTTCATGTCTATCGCATTCTTAGGAGAGAGTCATTCTATGTCTTACTTCATAATAATTAAACGATGTCCTTGGCTTTGCAAATATTAGCAACCTCAGTTATTTTTAGGTCTTAAAAAGCAGATGCCACTGTCACAATTTCCTTCTCAGTTACGGCTTTATTTTAATTTAATCATCAAAAACGTAAAATGATATTTACTATTTAGTATAAAACTTTAGCAAAAAGTTGTTGGAATTGCCTTTAAATTTACACTTGAGTTACCAGACTCATTATTTCAAAGATCATGGTCTGAATCGATGTGAGTAATGATTCATTCTTTTGATTAAGAAGTGACTCTGTCTGTAGATGTCAGATAATTACCGAGATGACCTATAATGAGAACATTTCACAACTCTCTGACTTAAATTTCTTATTCCCTCAACAGCATAATGGCTTCCTTCTAGATCTTTTTATAGTGTCTCTATGCTCCTGTGGTTTCTTTTCATGTACTGTCACTGTCAAGGATTGCTCCTATCGTCTGTTTTTAGACAAAGAAATATTGTGGTTCTATACAATAAAAACTGTGTTTTGTCTAGATATTTTAGAATTCTGGCATAGCTCCTCATTTTTTTTTTTTAGAAAGCCTCGTCCCTCACATCTGTACATAACTCGCGTATAACTGCAATTGTAAAAGATGATACAGGATACTCTTTGTTAGTCTGTTAAGTGCTCTGATGGGAATGAAAGTGGTTTCTTTTATATAAAATATTAAGATTAGAAATGCAAGATGTCCTTGTGATCCTGCCCCTTGGGAATATGGTATTTAAAAGTAAGGAAAGAAAAATGGTAACATCTTGACGACACTCACTGTGAATCTGGAAATTCATAGCGATTCCAGTACACAAAGAGCATTTTGTAGGTGAAATCATAAGTTTGTTGTTAAGTCACTTGATACTTTCTTAAACAATTTCTAGGGAATAGAGCATTGCACCAACATTGTAATTTTTCTTTAAAATTTACACCGTATTTTAAAAACTCAGATGCAGTCGATTATATTTTGAAATCCTTACATGTTAGGTACATATATACATTTTCCCTCGTGCTAAAATGTGAAGCGTTTCTTTACTGCCCTTTAAACTGATAGAGAGATTGTCCCTGGCTGTCAGCTCTGTGGCATTTCTTCCCAGGTGAACACAGACTAAGGGATTTCAGGTGAACCGTGTCCTTTTCAAAGCAACACAGTCGGAGGTCAAATGCTCTTATGCGTTAAATATATTTTGAGGTTGTTTTTAACATTTAAAAACAATTTTATTTTCCAGGACAATTTTTAATGAGGAACATAGGCCTTGTTGACCTCTAGATTTCATACTAAGTAGTGGAAGCCTCGAACTCCTTAATTAGAGCTTTTCATTATTCTCATAATATCTGTATCTCGTTAGGTACAGACAGCCTTAGAGAATGAGATATTTAGACATGATGATGATTCAAATGACAGTTCCACGTTTATTTTCCAGAACGTACAAAGCACAGAAGAGGACTTTTTCCTCTCATTTAATAAAACTGATTTTTTTTGGGGGGGGAGGGGGAAATCAGATACTAAAATAAAACAAAATAAACCCATACAGCAGACACGTTTTCATGAAAACATCCCATTCTTCTTTAATGTATAGCTAATACTCATCTTAGTTTCAGGTCTTACTTTAAAATGATATTCATTGATGCTAACTTATTAAACCGAAAGAACTGGGGAAACTTCTACCTTCTGGGTATGAAATTCGGTCCATGAAGTGCGGTGTGAATGGGCTGGGCAGCCTGGTGACGGGGCGGGGGCACGGCACCCTCCCTGTTTCAGTTTGCCGTGTGGGGAAGCTTC
>NW_011901402.1:4698-6622 GCF_000151845.1 Pteropus vampyrus | reverse complement strand
TAAACATATGTAAACACAAGAAAAAAAATGAAAAGGCCAGGTACTATTGGTTTTCTATACTTAGCAGAATTAGGATGATATTTTTCTTCTTGCTTTTGCCTCCATGAGTTCCCTAAGTTGTCTTTACTGAGCACTACTAAAAGATAAACATATGTAAACACAGGAAAAAAAATGAAAGAGCCAGGTACTATTGGTTTTCTATACTTAGCAGAATTGGAATGATATTTTTCTTCTTGCTTTTGCCTCCATGAGTTCCCTAAGTTGTCTTTACTGAGAATGTGTTACTTTTTAAAAATTAGAATAAAAACCCAACTTTTAAACAACCTGCACTAGTTCAACTAGATGGGAGAAAATTGAATGATTCAGCTAAGTTTTTAAAAATATATGCCACAGATATTATTCATGGTGACTTAATTCTTAGTTACTTAGCTTCTCTTAATTGTTAGGTATTACGATCGTGATTATGATCATCATCTTCATCACCAAATGCTTTTACTAGTGATGATACCTTAAATAAACACAGTGATTCTAATGTTAGTCATATCTTCTTGACAACAAGTTCCCTCATATGTACTAGGAAGTTAATAATATCTGCACTATCAATCTCAACACTTCAAAGAGGATAAAATAATGTAAAATTTGACAATGAAATAATGAGATTGACATTGAGACATGTATTAGGAAATTATTTAATTATGACACTCATAGTTATACTTCATATTATTTTATTCTGACAAGGTGGATAAGAACTCTTAGCCCACTTGAGGAATAAAGAAATGGAGGTATACATAGCATTTACAATGGAGTCTTAACTCACACATGAGATAGTGGTAGAGACTACTCTAAAATTCAGTGTCCTCATAACCAAACAGTTCTCTGTGGTCTCCTAGTTCAGTATTCATCAGCCTTAATCCAAAGAAACCTTTTTCCAGCAACTGACAGCTTCTATGCCTCTACTGATTGTGATTCTACTCCATGGCAAGTCTTGGAAACTTAGGGAATTTTTAGAACCATTTGGAGATGAGGTAAAGTCTCAATGACCTTTTTAGTTCAATAATGCTAAAAGACAAACTTAAAAGGTTTAGAAAACATGGTGAAAATAAGGCATTGTCTATAACTATTTATTGTCTCCGCAATTCTACTCCTCAATTATCTTTGAAAAATCAAGGTCCAAAATGTTATGGGGCAAGGCTTACAGTAGTGTTAGATTGAAATGTAAAATAGGATATAAAACGATAGACAGATACGTAAATAGATAAACAGACTGACAGACAGACATAGATGTAGTACAATCTTAACATAGCATCTTTTAAAAAGATTAAAAGAAGAGACATCAAATGTTTAGAGATTATGATCTAAAAGTGAGATTAGTGACTTTTTTTATTACACTCGAAGAAAATTTTTAAAACTTCCATAATAAGCATAAATTACTTTTATGGTTACTAAAAATAAAAGACGCATGGATAGTAGTAGAAGTTGTGGTTGTTTGTCCTGTAGACATGGGGCAGTAGTGGGGGTTGAAGGAGTGAGCATGTCTTCCTCCATCTCTAGGCACAGGCTCTGATGGTTTAACCTAGGTGATTTTTTTCCCACCTCCCTGGCTACTTGTTAAATAAACCCAGCCCAAAGCAATTCATAACACATGGCATGATTCTGGCCAGAGGTATTGGTCCAATTTAAACCAAAGAGGTAGTTTTCTGGGGGCTTCTGGGAAAGAAGTTGATCTTTTCATCTGAGAAAGCCAGAATTTTCTCTTTTGATCCGGCTGCTATAATATGTAGATACAAAACCTAAAACTGCCAAGGATTTCTGCCATCATGGCAGACGTCAGCCTCAGGATGAAGCTGTCAATAAGGAAAGATGAGAAAGAAACGAGGACCTCTATAACATCAGAGAACCACTGAATCAAGCCCACTCTGAAATC
>NW_011901402.1:0-363 GCF_000151845.1 Pteropus vampyrus | reverse complement strand
AACAACAACAAAATATGTACATGAATAAACACTATATATATGAATAAACACAAAATGACTGATACGGAATTTTAGAGAGAATTGTAAATGTGCAATTTATCAATATGTTTTAGCGAAAAACATATAACATTAGAATGTATTATTAGTGATAGGGTAGTAATAAAATCATCCATAATCCTGTCATGCAAGTACAATTTCCACATTTTCATTTAAAATTATATATCACCTTTCATGTGTATTCTTAATTCATATACTTAACTTTTTAAAAAAGAGAAACCCATAGAGCATGACAGAGAGCTAGAGTGAACAATAAGGAGAAAGAAGAATAGAAAAGGAGGCACAGATGATGAAAAAGGGAGATAG
>NW_011901401.1:1684-3393 GCF_000151845.1 Pteropus vampyrus | reverse complement strand
TGTAGTGGTGGAAGGTGGGACAGGGCGAGGATGCGGGGCTGCCTGGTCTTGAGGGGCTGAGTGAGCTGGAGTCTGTAGCAGTGGTAGATGCCTCTTAAAGGGGCCGCGTCCATGAGCGGATTTTCCCGGTGATGGACCTGCTTGCTCTGAGTGGCAGTACCCATTTGGCTGCATGCAGGGGGCACCAGGGACTTGCAGGGAGACATTGTCAGAGTGAAGGTGGAGGCGAGACTCGCTCTGTGTAGAAGTGCTGGTGATATCTATTATTTCTTGTTGAGCCCTTCCCCCTTTCAGTGTGCAGACACAAGCCTTTATAGCCGAGAGGTCATCAAACTGGATAACAGAGGTTGCTCCACCCAGAGGATTCCCTGACACCCTGCCTCCCCAAACCACATCCATGTGTGTCTTCAGCATGTCAGGTGCTCCTTGCTGAGCAGCGCCTAGACTCACACTAGAGGCAGCCAACCTTGGTTTCTGGTGTGGCCTTTTGAGGCAACCATAAGAACAGCATCTGTGGATTGCTTGCTGAATCGTAACAGGTGGCCCTGGAGGTGCAGAAGCTTGAGCTAAATTTGGCCTGCTGCTGATCTCCTCTAAGGATTGTGTCACTGGACACCTACTTCACAAATCCACACTAATAAGACTGGGAGACTTAGGAGCTTTGCTTAGTACATAAAAACAGACATAAAAGGCAGCCAAAATGGGAGGACAAAGAAGCAGAAATCACATGAAAGAAAAGAACAGAGATCCAGATATAATGGAGTCAAATAATGTAACAGATGAAAAGTTCAAAACAGTGGTTATAAAGATGCTCAATGAACTTTCGGTTAAATTCAATGAGAACTTCAACAAAGAGATAAGAAGCATAAAAATGGAATGGAAACTATAAAAGGGAATCAGTCTGAAGTGAACACATTATCTAAGATGAAAAGAATATTAAATAGAATCTAAAAAAGGAATAAACAAAATGAATAAAGAAAGGGATCAAATGCCCTATCTAGAGAGTGGGAAAGCCAAGGACATGCAATCCAAATGGCAAGAGATAAGGTGCCAAGGCTATAAAAATAATTTAAGGAGCATATGGGACACTATTAAAGGTCCAAATATCCATCTGATCGCTGTAACTGAAGAAAATCAAGATGTTGAACAGCTGTTTGAAGAAATAATGATGGAAAACTTCCCTAACCTAGTGAAGGAAATAGACATAAAACCCCATGAAACTCCGAGAATCCCCAAAAACAGGGATCCAAAGAGGCCCACACCAAGGCACATTATAATTAAAATGCCAAAGTTTAAATACAAAGAAAGAATATTAAAAGCAGCAAGAGAAAAGCAGATAGTTATCTACAAGGGAATGCCCATAAAACTGGCAGCTGATTTCTCAAAAGAAACTATGTAGGACAGAGAGTTTGGCAAAAAATATTTGACATGATCCAGGATCTACAACCAAGGATATTTTATTCAGCAAAGCTATCATTTAGAGATGAAAGATAAAGTGCTTCCCAGACAAAAATATGCTAAAGTAATTTATCACCACCAAGCCAATATTACAGGACATGTTGGAGGGACTTCTTTAAGAAGAAAAAAACATGTATCAAAAACAGGAATTAAGAATGGTAACAATTATATTCCTATCAATAAGTACCTTAGATGGAAAAGAATTAAGTGCTCCAACCAAAAGACAGAATGGCTGAAAGGATAAGAAAACA
>NW_011901401.1:0-381 GCF_000151845.1 Pteropus vampyrus | reverse complement strand
TAACAATTATATTCCTATCAATAAGTACCTTAGATGGAAAAGAATTAAGTGCTCCAACCAAAAGACAGAATGGCTGAAAGGATAAGAAAACAAGACCCCTACATATGAAAAAGAGGAGGATGGAAAAAGATATTGCTTTAATGGACCCAGAAGGTATTTAAGTCAGAGAAAGATGAATATTATTTGATTTCACTTATACCCAGAATCTAAGGAATAAAAAGCACAAACTAAGCAAAAAACAGACTCACAAATATAGTGGACAATTTTGTGATGGACATAGGGGAGAGGATTTGGGGTCTGGGAAAATGGGGCGAAGGGTTAAAGAAGTACAAATTAGTAGCTGATGGATGGTCACGGTGATGGGGAGCATGGCATAGGGAA
>NW_011901400.1:2781-3674 GCF_000151845.1 Pteropus vampyrus | reverse complement strand
GGTGCTGTCTCTGCTCGGACCCAAACAAGGCGGCGGTCAGGCAGTGCTCAGCGCCCGTGCTGGCCATCGGGTGACCTCCTGGCCCCCGGCCCCTCTGGTCCCTGCCCCAGCTGAGGACCAGTGAGGGGTCCGCGTGTGTCCAAGGCCATGTGGCGGAGCGAGCTCTGAGTGCAGTGCCCACGTGGCCACAGGCCTCTGTGCAGAAGGCAGACACGCGGGATGCGTGTCCCCGGAGGCGGCAGGGCCCGGGGGAGAGCATGTCTGTGGCCTGCAGCTCCGAGCCCCGGGGGCTGAAGGAGGAGCAGGCCGAGCGCATGCGAGCGGGGACGGTGCCAGACCCCACGTCCCTCCCCCGGAGCAGGCCGATGGGGGCCGAGGCTCAGACTCGGCCTCGCAGGAGGGGCTGCCAGGTGCAGGGTGTGCCTCTGTGGTCCCCACGGGCGCTCGGCACGGCCCCCGCCCACCTGCCTGCACCGCGCCTCCAAGCCCCTCTGGAACTGGCTGTGGCGGTGTCTGTGTCCCATGCCATATCAGCATCTGCTGCCCAGGGCTGGGGCGGGGTGGCCGCCTTGGGTGTCCCTTCGGGACAGGTCAGCTCGGTGGGCACCCCGAGGGAGGCGGCGCTCAGCAGGCATGAGTCTGGAACCGTGCACGCAGGTCCTATGCGGAGGGGCCGGCGGGGGGGGACCGTCGCTTTATCTCAGAGATGTCAAATCAGAGTCTCGAGTCTCAGGCGGAGAGTGGTTGAGGCCAGGCGGCCCCCGAGTGTCCACCCAAAGCCGTCCTGGCGCTGCTCCACCTCCCCGGAGGGCGACCTGGGCCGCAGCGCTGACCGCGCCCAGCCCGGCCCTCAGGCGCGGCTTGTGCGAGGCCTGGGCCTGGCTGTTTGTCTC
>NW_011901400.1:0-829 GCF_000151845.1 Pteropus vampyrus | reverse complement strand
GGTCACGAAACCCAGACCGTTACCCGCAGTGGCCGGAGGTTTCACGGCTGGACAGCAATTCCAGTCAGAAAATGCAAACGTCGAGCTAAAGCCACGCTGGGTGGGAAGGGAGTACGTGGCTTCCCGCCCCTCTGCGTGTCAGCCCTCAGCCCATGGCGCCTGAGCCGGGACCCATGTCACACACGTGTCGTAATCGAGCCCGAGAAAGTGACTCTCCGGGTGTTCTGGATGGCAGGCGCGCCGTTGGTAACGGTGCATTCAGTTCGAAGGCTGGACAATCGCCCGTAGTTTGCACCATAGTGGGTTTTACTCGTTCTCTGTTCATGGATTTTTGAGTCGTGTTGATTGTTTTCCTATGACAGACAAGGCTGCAAAGGGAACCCTCACCCATAAGCTGAGGTGAGGTCCAGGGACGCCATGGAGGGGCCGGGGCTGGGGCCTGCGTCCAGGCCCCTGGACCCAGCAGGAGGCAGACTACCCAGCCCCGAGTGTCCCCAGGTGCTGGACAATGCCCTGCCCTGCCCCCCAGAAGGGAGATCACTGGGTGTGGCCTTGGGGCAGTGACGCCTGGGCTGACCCTTGCCTTGTTTGCTAGGAGAATCCTGTATCTTTGCTGGGCATCCCACGCCCCGTTCTGAAATTTGCCGGGGGCGTGCGTGAGAGTTCGCTGAGGAGGGCACGGCCGCTGTGGGGGTGGCACGCGGAGCCGGCCTCGGCTGGCCACACATGGGCGCACGGCAGCCTGGGCACCGCTGGAGGCCGGGGGGCCAGCTCTGGGGAGGCGGCGCGGGTGGGCGATCGCAGGAAAGGCCCCGGGAAGCCAGACGCG
>NW_011901399.1:0-2048 GCF_000151845.1 Pteropus vampyrus | reverse complement strand
TTAGAAATTGCTCTTGTCTCTGACCCTGCATTTTTATCATTCTGTATTTTTTATAGTCATTTGTCTTTGAATGCAAAATATTTGCAACAAGAAAAATTACAAAAAATTTTTAAATTTTGGTCCAGTAGTGCATTGGAGGCTTCTTATACCAGCTTGCAAAGCAGATTACATTTACAAGAAATTTGCAAGCCTATTATTATTAGATACAACTAGTATTAAAACTTAAATCAGATACTTATAATAAAGTAGAATGTATATGTGTATATATATTTAAAAGACAATAAAACTCAAAACTCATCATTTTCTAATTATTTTATATATTTTATCGGTAAGGTAGAATCCTTTCCCGAATCCATATTCGGTGAGAATATGTTGGTAGATTGAAATCAGCAATGGTGGGAACATCTATACAAGGGGAATAGGCAAAAGTTACAAATCAGGGCTTTTTTTTCTGGGAGGGGAAGAGTCTGTTAAACACTTGCCAGCATACTACAATTTGTGTTACAAACTCACTCTCAGTGCACAGCTCTAAAAGTAAGAAATTAATAAACCATATGGTACTATATTTTTAAAACTCAAACATGCAGTTTTTATTATTGGAAGCCTTTCCTATCCCTGCTTAGCTGATAGTCAACCTTTCCTTGTGAGGCGATGACAGAAAGTAACACATCTGTCTGAGACTGACTGGTGGTTCAATCTATCAGGCTTTTTAATTCAAAGAGAGAAAATCACTTTCATATTATTTCTCCCAAGCAATTGCCAGGAAAGAGAATCGTCTCATAATCTGGGATATTTGTAGAGTATGACTGCTATCTTCCAAGATTCTAGACCACAGCGAGGCAAATTTTTTCTGCCAAGAATCGGAAAGTAAATATTTGGGGCTTTACAGACCATACCATCCCTGTTTTAATTAACTATTCAACTGTATCACTGCAACGTGAATGCAGCTATGGGCAATACATAAAGGCAAGGGCACGGCTGTATTCAAAAACAACTTTACCAGTTTAGAGCCAGTATGGAAAACAGTATGGAGATTCTGCGAAAGACTAAAAATTGATCTACCATGTGACCTAGCAACCCCTCTACTGGGTATTTACACCAAAGACTTGAAAACATATATCTGAAAAGATATTTGCACACTGATGTTCATAGCAGCATTATTCACAGTGGCCAGGACGTGGAAGCAACCGAAGTGTCCTACAACAGAGGTTTGAATAAAGAAGCTGTGGTACATATATACAATGGAATATTACTCAGCCATAACAGAGATGAAATACTGCCATTTGCGACAAATGGATAGATCTCAAGATAATCATGCTAAGCGAAATAAGCCAGACAGAAAAAGTTGAAAACCACATGATATCACTTATATGTGGGATATAAACCTAAAAGCAACAAACGAACAAGACAAACAAACAGAGACTCATGGACACGGACAACAGACTAGTGGTTACCAGAGGGCAGGGGGTCAGGGGACAGGGGAGGTAGATGGGGTAAAAGAGGTCAAATATATGATGACAGAAAGAAATCTAACTATGGGCAGTGAACACACAATGATACACACACACACACACACACACACACACACACACACACACACATGCCATACTACTAAATTGTACACCTGAAACTTACTGGATTCCGTTAACCGATGTGACCATAATAAAAATAAAAATAAATTTAAAGAACTTTAATTACAGAAGGGGCAGCAGGGCAAATTTGGCCCATGAGCTTTAGTTTGCTGACCGCTGTGGGAGACAGTTCCTAGAACACTGTAAGTGCTCGATAAACATTGAGTAAGTGAGCTTGGGTAGTCTGCTTGAGCTGCCGTAACAAACAGCACGGGCTGAGTGGCTTACACAACCGACACATATTATCTCACAGTTCTGGAGGCTATGAGTCCAAGATCAATGTTCTGGCCAATTCAGTTTCTGGAGAAGCCTCTTTTTCTGGCTTGCAGATGGCCGCCTTCTCACGGGGCTTTCTCTCAATGAGCAGAGGAAGAAAACTTTGGTGCCTCTTCCTCTTCCTACAAAGGCACCAGCCCT
>NW_011901398.1:1955-3867 GCF_000151845.1 Pteropus vampyrus | reverse complement strand
AAAGACTAAAGAAAATATTTAACAACCAATACTTTGAGCACTGAGCGATCATTGCTGTGCCCAATATTTTAACACTTTTCTTGTTGCATGGTGGGGCGATCTGAGATGTCCTGAGGGAAGTCCAAGGCAGTTGAGTTGTCATAGCAAGAGACATTTGAGGCCCTCGAGGCAGCATAATTTATCAACCAATATAGAACTATTTAGTATTTCAACAATCCACATAGCAAGATAGCTTGTCCAAGCTGAATGTTAGTTTTACTTGCTGACTGATTCCACCCCTTTTTGACATGAACTAGTGTGAATGGATTTCTGTTTCCTGCAAGGGGAAAAAAAAAAAAGACATCCTCTTATGAATGTGAGTCATGAATCAAACCTTTAGGAAATAACAAATAGCAGTGAACTCTCACTTTAACTGTGTGAGGTCATTTCAGCTTTGGGTCAGGCAGAAACTCTAAGGCGAGTTTGACGGTGAGCTGCCAGAGGGCCCACACCCTTTGGCCCAGGAATCCCGCCTCTGGGACACACAAGGATGTGCATCGAGGCATTATTTATAATGGGAGGAAATTGGAAACAGCTCCAATGTCTGGCAACGCTGCCCCGTTGAGTAAACATCGTGCAAACACTAGAGATTGTGTTTATACAGAAAAGACAGGGGAACAGGGGAACAGTTTATGTTTTAAGAAGGGAAAAAGCAGGGCTGTATAAACAATTTGCTCACACAGTTACATAAAACACACGTGCTCGCGCTCTCTCTCTCTCTCACACACACACACACACACACACACACACACACACACTCACTTTAAAAAGCCTAAATAAAATTGAAAAGGCTGAATGGAAATACATTGAAATGTTAGCTACAATAGTAATGTGGAACTGTAGGGCAGTGGTGGGGTATCTTTGTCTTTTTAGCTTTCTATATTTTCTTTGTCTTTTTAGTTTTTCTATATTTTCCAAATTGTGCTGAACAAATCACAAACTCTTTATTTTATTTTCAAAACTTTTAATTCGATCATTTCCAGACGGATAACAAAAAGCAGAGACAATAAACCCACATGGCCCATCACCCAGCCTCAAGAACCATCCACATTTTGTCATTTTATCTTCTTTCCTCTCACCATTTTTTTGAATACTTAAAGAAAAATACAAGTGATGGACATTATGTTCATTCTTACATATTACAATGAGCATCTAAAAAGGGGGGAAGCTGCCTTTCGACACATAGCTACCATGCCTATTACATCAAGCAAAATTAACAAATTGTTTAATATCATCTAATATTCAGCCCATATTCAGATTTCCCCCAGTGTCTCGTAAACATCTTTTTACAGTTGTCTTGTTTGAATTGGGATCCAGACAAAGTACACTCATTGCATTTGTTTTTGATTTATTGTTATTCTTATTTACACACAGTAAAAGCTGTGTGTGTTTACACAGCTCTGAGTTTTGACAAATGTATAGAGTCTTGTAACCACAGGAGCAAACAGGATTCGTGGCAGTTCTGTCACTCCAGAAATTCTCTTGGGCTTTGTAGTTAAGTGTTTTTGGTTTTTATGTTTCTGTATTTGTTTTCCTAATGGGAGAGGAAGCAATACTCGGAGGTGGTTTAAACTTTGAAATTATTTATGAATGTGAAGCACAGAGTTAGTTTAGGTAGGAGACCTGGGCTCCAGTTCCTCTCTCTGTCTGGGGGCCTCCTCTGTCTGATCCTCAGTTTCCTCATCTGTAAGGTGGGTGCTGTGAGGACCCAGTGAGTTAGAAAGGGTGTCCAGTAAACTATCAATCGCAGCGGTTGGTCTGACCTGCCCTTTCTTCTTTATTTACAGGCCCCCAGGCTGAGTCATCTCCTTGTCCAGGCACCAGGCCCGCACAGAGCAGCCAGCACTCAGCCTCTCTTCTCTCCCTCTCCCCT
>NW_011901398.1:0-780 GCF_000151845.1 Pteropus vampyrus | reverse complement strand
ATATTGTTGTCCAGTATTTTACATCTCTCACTTCTAAAAATAATAATAATAATAATAAAATTAACTTTTTATTTGGACATAATTTCAACTTTACAAAACAATGCAAGACTAAGAATAGTACAAAGGACACAAACACTTTCTACTCAAATTCAATCGTTCACATTTTTTTTATTTGTTAACATTTTTATCCCATTTTTTCATTTTCTCACTCCCAACTATAGAGAGCCAGATCTGAGCCGGACCTGTGGCTGAATCATTGGCAAAGCCATGCCTGACTGTGGTGCAAACTGCCAAGGTCAGAGAAGCAGACAAAGAACAGACAGCTGCTTGTGGGTGAGCACAGATATCTGGGTAGAGACAGGCCTTCGGGAGACTGTTGTTGCCAGCAAGTTTCGCGTTCTGAGAAGAAGACTCCCACCCCCTCCTTGACCTTCAGACGTATGTAATAAACGCGCTGAGCTTGCCTCGGGGCCACTGTATCTCCATCCGAGTGCGGTGTCCCGCCGGGCCCCAGCTTTTCCTATATCATGTCCCTGTGTTTTCCTTAATCCTGCGTTGCGCCCCCTCAGGTTTATCAACACTCTAGCCATGCAGGTCGTGGCAAGTGGCACCTGAATAGGGACCTGAGTACGGGGCAACTCAGCTGAAAACGAGAGGAGAGGACCCCCCTGGTGGACACGCGGCGAAGATAAAGGGGTAAGGAGTGAAAGGTGGTTTTAGCTGGGTGTAAAACATGGGACATTCTGGATCCCAAAGAGGAACTTTTATGTACAAATGCTT
>NW_011901397.1:3790-4173 GCF_000151845.1 Pteropus vampyrus | reverse complement strand
CCAGCCAGGGAAACGAGTCCATGAAATCTCCTTGAAGGAGGTGACATTTGAGCTGAGACTCAAGGAATCGCAGTGGAAAATTTATTCGATATAAGCCAAAAATGCTGTGGAATTAGATAGATGATCAGGGGACTCTGCCCAATGCACTGTATTATCCTAGCCACACTCTTTTGTAAGTTTGTTCATGCAACAATGTATTGCAAACTTTCACCACATCATTCATTTTGCTTTTATATAACCATTTTAAATGACCGAATAGTATTTTTTTTTTATGAAATGATCCCCCCGATTACTCCAGCACCCACCTGGGACTACACACAACCATTATTGTCTATATACCCTATGCTGTACTCTAAATCCCCATGACTGTTTTATAACTACTA
>NW_011901397.1:0-3280 GCF_000151845.1 Pteropus vampyrus | reverse complement strand
CATTACAGGGAAAGGTCACATTAAACTGAAAAATAGAAAATCAGAAATTCTTTTATAGGTGATATTGAAGGGAATAAAATAGACCAATGTGCCCTCTTTGAATGAAACAGAATTATTCTCTTCCTCCAAATGGGGTGTAATGACTTAAGTAGTGGGTAAATTATTGAACTGAAAATGTGGCTGGATGATGTGAACATAACAAAATCTATACATGTGATTTTAATCTCTGACACACTAAGAAGAATGACACAAAAAAATGAATTTCTAATAGTTTCACATTTTTATAAAGTAGTCAGTTCTTCGAGACTTGAATTGCTTATGAACAAATCCTTCTCTTTTGAATTTCAAACATTGATAATCTATCGTAAAACAGTTTCGGAAAGTTTAGTATGTGAACATAGCATTGTATTAAACATAGGAAGACAAGATTTTGCATCTTCTTTTTAAAAGCTCCCAATTGGTTGGACTCCAAATTCATGCATACATTTATTCATTCACTATTTCTTCAGTGTCTACCATGTCGCAGGTATACTGAGGGAAAATTAAGATGAAGAGAACAGAACACATCCTATCCCCTCTGATCTCACAGTGACATTGTCTCCCATTTCAAAAGCACACTCACTATACAGATGTTGTGGCCTACCAGCTTTCAGACACTCTTTTGAATTAGCTCATTTATTTTTTACAGGACAGTGAGGTAGGTGTTGTCTTCCTGTTTTATGAGTGAGAAAAACCAAGATTCAGAGATGTTAAGTGACTTGCTCAAGGTGATACAGCCAGTAAGCGTCAGGCCTGGAATTTGAACCCATGTCATGTCACCATAAATCCAAGCTCTTTTCAGTATGCCATGCTCTCCACTATCCCAAGAAAATGTTCTAAAATTTCATATGACAGAGTTCAAGTAGAAGATGCTTCCTCCCTCTGGCTTTATGATTTATTTCCCTAGAAATGAAATAAAATTTCTGGACTTATTATTTATCGAATCTCTTATTATATAATCAAGTCATCTCTATGTTTTCTATATCATTAGCATCATAAAGGACATCCTTGTTCCTATATTTTTGTGTATATCCACATTCTGTAAACACCAAAGGTAAATTTGCCTACCATTGCTGGATGTTTTAGTAGCCAGACTAGTTGGATGTGGGTTGACAGTGCTTCAGAATCTCACAGTCACTAGCGGTAATATGAATTAAGTTTGAGGTGATGATTAATTTTATCATCAACTTGACTAAGCCACGGGGTGCCGGATAGTTGGTCAAAGATTATTCTGTGTGTTTCTGTATGGGTGTTTTGGGATAAGATTAAGCATATTGTGCTTCATAGTGTGGATGGGCCTCGTGAGATCAGTCGAAGGCCTGATTAATACAAAAAGGCTGCCTCTCCCCCACAAAAGAGAGGATTCCTCCTTCCTGACTGCCTTCGAGCTGGAACATCACTTTTTTTCTGCCTTTGGACTCAAATGGAAATTTCTTCCTGGGCTTTGAGCCTGCCAGCCTGTGGACTAAAATCTCATCAGCTCCCCTAGGTGTCCAGCTTGTCAAGTCACCCTGTAGATCTTGGGACTTGTCCACCTCCATAGTCATCTGAGCTCATTCCTTATAAGAAATATCAGGTTCTGTTTCCATGGAGAACCCTCATAATAACTGAAGAGTCTTAATATTAAAAGAGAATGGAGTTAGCCGTGCAAACAGCAAAGCGGGAGCAGTGTCATTCCGTAAAACTTTCCGTGATGATAAAAATGTTCTATATCTGGACCGTCCACTGTGGTAGCCACTAGCCCCATATGGCTGCCGAGCAACCGAAATGGCTAGTGAGACTGAGGAACTGAATCTTTAATTTTTATTTCAATTAATTTAAATGTTTATTTAAATCGCCACGTAGGACTCTGGGTACCATATTGAACAGCACAAATTTAGAATTGTTCTGTTTTATATTAACTATCCCTATGAACTGTATGTGTGAAATATTTATCTTTATCTATAATATAGGCAGAGGGAGATACATAGAAAGATAGAGATAGAAAGAGAGAGAGGCCTAGTGTTTATTTTCTATCTCCCCACAGAAAAACATAAGGTCTTTTAGGGGAGAGAAGTTGTCCACTTCATTCCCTACTCTGTCCCCATCACCTAGACTAGGACCTGGAAGTAAATCGGCCCTTAATAAATATTTTGTTGGATTAATGATTTTACCCACAGGTATTTAATAGTAATCTCAAGGCAGCATGCTTTGAATGTCCAGAGATTTGCATTGGTCTAATTAATTGTTTTAGAATATCGGTATTTGCCCTTATTAGCCCTACATAGCTCTGAGTTTTCCTTCTAGTTTATAAAATGTAGGCAAAACTTTGTGATCTTTCAAAAGCGCGGTTGAGAGGTGCTATCCTTAGCTCTGAACGGTCTGAACTGAGAAAATGTTTGGGGAAGAAGCTGAGTGTCATGAGCGCCCTGAAGTCTGCCATCTTTTCTGCTTGGCTATTATTTATTTGTACTTTAAGAATTTTTCTCATTCAAGAGGTCTTCCCCAAATCGACGCCCCCACCACCACCACCAGTAGCTCAGTAGGTGCCCATCTCTGTACTCCGTAGCACCCCAGCCTCTGTGACAGCACTTAACTGTGTGGAGGGAAACTTGTTTTTTGAGACTTAAGGATTCTGTCTTTTTACCACTGGATCCCCAACACCAAAGGCAGTGTCTAGAATACAGGACATGCTGAAAAAAAAAAAAGAAATATTCATGAATGAAAGGAAGGGAGGGAGGGGAAGAGGAAGAGAAAGAGGAAGGAAGTTCCCAGTGTAGGAAAGAAGCTATGTCCAAGTTTCTCCTAACTTCTCTGTCCTGGCAAAAGGAAAGGCCAGCAAAGGGTCTCTCTGCCACGCACCTTCATGTTTCATGTTGTCCCATTCCCTGCCTCCCCGCCTCTGTCTCAGGGATTGAAGAGCTTCCACGCCAGTGGGCTCAGTGACTGCTGACGACAGAGGCTCTGGGGGAGAACCCTCTGACCCTGTGAGGGCCCTGGAATGTGGCCTCTTTCTCTCCATCACTCCACTGGACACTATCCAACAGGCAGGTGTTTCTGGCAGACGCGGAGAGGGAAGCATCAGGCCCAACTACCAGAGCCGATCCTCCCAATATGTTGCTCGGTCATGTTTCCCCCTTCTCCACGTCTGGGCTCTAGTTGAGTCATGCACTGGAGGTGAGGGGTCGGCATAGTGTCCTGGGCGTTGTCAGCAAGAGCTGGCATCAGCCACCAGTGAGTTTATGAAATCCAAGGCATGTCC
>NW_011901396.1:4416-4885 GCF_000151845.1 Pteropus vampyrus | reverse complement strand
TGAGGAGCCAGGTTCAAATCCACCTGCCACCAACCTAAGCTTAGTGACCAGGGATTGACCCTGTCTCTCTGGGCCCCTATTTCCCCATTGGACAACAAGAAGCTAGCCCATGACGTCTCAGGGTTCCCCCAGTGCCGATTGTCCAGGATTCAAGTTGGCACCCCTTAAGGCCCCCATCTGATCTGATTTGTCCACCCACGTCTCGTGCCTACTCCTACAGATGAAGTCAGAAATACCCTATAAGAGGGCTCTGTAGCTGGAAGGTCAGCTTTGCCTCCAAAGAGATGAAAACTATAGCAAGGGACTCAGAAAGGACAAGGCCCTATGGCCCTCACAGCCTGGGACCCCAAAAGAATTAGGCTGAACTCAAAAGCAGAGAACCCAGGGACTAGAATTCTTTATACCACTCACTGCCGATGAATGCATCCTGCTCAGGCCCCCAGGACTGGCTGAAGAATAGTCTATGAGC
>NW_011901396.1:0-1336 GCF_000151845.1 Pteropus vampyrus | reverse complement strand
GAGGAGGAATAAGCAAACCCTCTAAAGCAAGTGGGCTTGGGATGACAGAAAATTCCCGAATCCTGGGTGCTCCATGAGTGGTCTAGAAGGAGAGGTTTCAGGCTCTAGGTGGGCACATGCCCCTGAATTTTGGCCTTCTCAGCCACAGGGCCTGGGAGTCACGTCCAGAAGAGGCCCTGAGTGGGGCCTTCTAAAGCCCAGGACCTAGGTTTGAGCCCGCTTCTGCCCATGGTAAAGGCTTTTACAGTCAGGAGAGACAGACTGAGGCCCTGAGCCAGGGTGGGAGCAGCCCGTGTGATGGAGGGAACAGAAATGCAGATAATAGAATGCACGGGACGGGGAGACTAGATTGATGTCGCTGCCAACCTGAGCACTGCAAGTGGCAATGAACCTGAGCCTGGCTACCTGACGCCTCGGCATGTGGGCAGGGTGGGGGCGGGGTGGGTGCAGCCACCTGTGTCCCTTCTAATGAAAAGCCACCTCAACGACTACTGCTCTTGCTCTCCTCTGCCCTCCTTCTGCCTGCACACCCCAAACCCCAGCCCACAGTGTCTGTCTGGGCCGTGTGCAAGGCGTCTGGCCCCAGGGAGAGGTGGGGTCAGCCTACACCTATACCTACACAGGTATAAAAGTGCAGCCTCTGGTGGCTGCTCACTCAGCCTCCCTTCTCCAGTCGTGACAGCACTGGACTCTCTCAGACACCTGGACCATGGACCCCAGGGAATGCTCCTGCATGTCTGGTGAGTTAGGGTGGCCACCTTGGGCTTTGGGACCTTGCACCAGCTTCCTACAGGAAAGCTGTAGGACTCTAACTAATGCTTCGCTTCCTGCAGTTAGGAGTTGCCAACGGTGTTTGTCTCAGACTGGAAATTTGGGGGGCAGCCCGCTCTCTCTGTCGGCTCCCAGCCTGAATAACAAGAATCGATATATCGCCTGGCTCCAGAATGACTGCAGAGGGGCCTAGTGGCAGGCCCTTAAGGGCAGCCACCAGGGCAGGGGAGGACGTCCGGCCCAGAACCTGGCAACCCAGTTTTGGTCCATTGCTGCCATCACTTCTGACACTTCTTATTGCCAGGCCTCAGTTTCCCTCATCTCAAAGCTAAGTTACTCATTCCCTGCTGCCCACCGCCCAGGCTGCCGTGGAAATGCTGGAATCCTAAAGCACTTACAGACGTCAGGGGAGCCATTAGAAAGGCGTGTGGGCTCCTCTGTCGCTGAAACCACTTAATTCCACAGAAGCATGTTGGCCGGGAGGAGAAGGGATGCCATGCAGAGCCATCCCGGGTTTTATGGCCTTGAGACATGGTATGAAGAAATCCCACGAGCCTCCCTGGTC
>NW_011901395.1:3793-5598 GCF_000151845.1 Pteropus vampyrus | reverse complement strand
CCAAAAGGTAATGAGATAGCAAAGCCAAAGTCCATGGACACACTTACAACAACAAAACTAGTAGAGAAAGTGTTCCTTTCAATCTTAAAACACAAGCAGGTGGGACCAGTCAACAATAGGCATGTCCGCATATTATCTGCACAGTTATGTGTATCAGCGTCTGTGTCAGAGACATTAGAGTGCACACAGGGGTGTCTGAAGGACCTGGGATCAACAGAACCACAAAATAACTGCAGTCTCACTGGAAAGTGTGGCAGGCTAATTTGAGAGCAACACCTGAAGCTGGGAGTAGTGCTGCTCATTCTAGTAGCAGGTGAGTGTGGGCCTCCCTGAGCCAATTTGTGCCTTCCCCTGTGGCCCAGGGCCTGGACCAGTCTTGCCTTTTATGAACCCTCAAACTGATCCACAAGGACTCCGTTGCAGGACAAGGCTCTACACTAAAGAGAAACTGTTGGGAATAAAAGCCAAACTTAGCAAGACAGGCAAAATAGAAAAGGATTGTCCACATAGAATGAGGGAGGTAGACAAAGCCAGAATATTTCATAACATAAGCTGCCTTAAGCTAACGCTACACTAACATTATATAAGAGAGGGAAAGAGTTCTGTGTAGTTACAAAAGCTCTGAATCCAGTCTTCCAAATGTTAAAGGAAACTAAATTTACATTAAGAAAAGCAACAGAAAAGTATCGAGGTCAAATCTCATCTAAAGTAGCTCTAAGAACAAAGAAAAAAAGACAATGAAAAATATGGTTCTTAGAAATCATGAAATATATGCTTAAAGAAAAAAAATCAAACCTTAAGTACAATTTCAAAACAAACTATAAGACATTGAGAAAAAACAAATACTGTAAATATTAATTTCAATTCAGGGAATATTTATTGATCGATTATGTTCAGCTATTTCATTAGATTATGTGAAAAATAAACACTATAAAAATCCTGCCTTCCAAGATCTTATGGAGCAGTGAAAAAGGAAACACAAATTCACTCAATCACAAGATTGTTTTTTAAGCAAATGAAACCTGACTTAAGCAAGTCTTCAGGAAATGCAGTTAGCATTAATATGTTGGCTGGGTGGAGGATCAGGGGAGGGAGGGAACAACTGGGGGGATCATTTTAATGAACTATATAGATGTCTAACCAATGTACCGTATACTTGAAACTAATTTAAAAATAAAGTTACCACCCCCTTCAATTCACTATTGACCAAATTCCCAATCATTCTGTAACTTTTACTTTGGAGAACTCCAAAATATTGTTTAGTTTACTGTTTTCCGGCAAATCTTAAATAAATTCAGAAATAGAGTGCTGGTCAAGTTGCGGGTGGGGGAGAAAGAGAGAGAGAGGAGAGAGAGAGAGAAACAAATTGACTGTAGTTTTAGAATGAAATTCTCCAGTCCAACGTGACTAAGTCACAGTAGGAAGGCACATTTTCAAGCATTTTAGGCCATGGCATCCATGCACAGGTGAAAGAGGCTAGAAGCCCTTGTGAATAAGGAAATAAAAGAAGCAAGGTGTCAAGATCCAAGCAGAGGAGGAGCATAACCTCCATTTCTCAGCAGCATATGGCCGACCTCTCCGCCTGCTTTGGCTCTGCTCCTTTTCTTTTATTTTCCCTAACAGAGAGTCATTGAGATTTAATCTCGTCCCCAAGTCCCTATCCTTCTTGTGGCTGTAACTCTCACAGCAGGTGACTGCAAAGGCTTAACCTGCAGATGGCGCCACTGCAAACATTGGGGCCTGCCTGTTCTGACAGAGCATTTAAAAATTGCTAAATACTCAGTTAATGCAAACCAAAGCCCTTT
>NW_011901395.1:0-898 GCF_000151845.1 Pteropus vampyrus | reverse complement strand
GAAGCTACCACTATAGGCAGGGCCTACTGCCTTTGGGAAAAGGTTGTGCAGTGGGTAAAGAGAAATCTTTCGGAAGTAAATTGAAGCAGAGAGAAGCAAAAAAAGCCTTAAAGATCAGATGTACAAGAGCAATTCGTAAATTATGTTAAGGGGATCATAAGACCTATAGTACATTCTCCTGAACTGAGGACAAGAGGAAAGTGGGGATTATAAGGAAGCAGTCTAGTCAAGGTAAAGAAGCTGACTTTCTCAATCCAAAAAGCTTTACACACCTCTAGGCGCTGAAGATGTTCTCAACTAATATGGAAATAGTTCCATTCACAGTTACATCCAAATACTAAACTATTTCTGAGAAAACAAACAGAAGAAGTGGCAATTTGAAAAGAAAGTTATCACAAAGGTGAAAGTGTAATGACAAATGAGTCAAGGGCAAATGGGTGTTAATTAATTATCTGAATGCAGAAGTTAGAAAAACAAAAGTCGAACATAAAAATTGGTAAGGTAAGTTAGAGGTCAAAGAAACAAAGCCATTCTGGAAACCTTAAGAAATGATTAGACACACTAATTTTTTTAAGAAATAGAATTAAAATAGGGGCCTAGTTTTGTGGATTACTGTATTTTCAGACTTCTGGAAAATAGGTAAATTTATTTTTTTATCACAATCCATAACTTTCTCCACCTTTCCTTATGAGTTTCCTATTTTCCTTCTCTCCTAAAGCTTCAAATCTTCATATTGTCTTGCTTCTCTACAGAGTACCTGCTGACACCCAGAAAAATAGCACGAAGTTTGTTTTTCTCTTCATTTCCTCCCCATGCAGGGCCTTGATATCACTCAGCTAGATAGTAGGAGGGCAGCAGAATATGAGCAAACATTCAGTGAGCTAAGTGCTTTTAACAC
>NW_011901394.1:3027-3491 GCF_000151845.1 Pteropus vampyrus | reverse complement strand
ACAGTACAACCCTACAGTCAAAATGCTAAAACACGGAAATCTGCCTATAAAAAATCCCCAAATATAATTAAAGAGCTAGCGTAATTCGAAAAAAAAAAAAAGTGGCTCTTAACTTTAGATGCATATCCGGGTCCCCGGGGAGTTTTTAGAATGCTGATATGCAGGCCACCCCCAGGGCAAGGCCCAGGCATCAGCCGCTTCCGTTTCCCTTGGGGGGTCCCATGTGTGCCTAAGGGTGACAGCCACCGAAACTCCCCCAAAATACGTTTAGACTGTCGATTCTAATCAATAGAGTTTGGCTGCATAAAGCAAGAAGTTACTGTGATTTAGTGATTTCAAACTTATTAGTATTCATTTTTTAGATGTCAAACAGAATATTCTCAGTTGTCAACTCACTTTTTGGTATAATTTACTTCATTACTTTTATTACCTAATTTGAAAATAATAAATCTTTCTTCTGGAGT
>NW_011901394.1:0-1139 GCF_000151845.1 Pteropus vampyrus | reverse complement strand
CAGCGCAGGATAAAGAGCGCCGTGAACGCGAGAGCCAGAGCCAGAGCCAGAGCCGCCGCCGCCGCCTGCTCCCGTCATCAATTAGTGAGCACCGTGCGCGACCGCAGCGCCACACTTTCACAGGACGGCAGTGCGGGCGGCGCGCTCACACCCGCGCCGCCGCAAACGTGGGAGTCGTGTGCTCGGTCCGGTGCTGTGATGGCTATGACCTCACTCGGCGGCAGGGATCCTGCAGCTCCACCGTGTCATGGGACCGCCGTCGTCCCCGCAGTGCGTCCTTGACCAAAGCACCGTTAGCAGCGCATGACCCACGGGTTCAGTCCTGAAACAATGTTCTCACGCACACAAACCTACCGCGTATCTGCAGTCACGATAAGTGCTGCTGAGACACGATGTTACCCTCGATGTTATAAACCCCAGTCGCCCTCTACACAAAGAACAGGTGTACTTTGCTTGAAGAAACCTTACATGCGACAGGCAAGTCGGATTGTGACCTGTCATGTAATCTCTCTGTGACTCAGCTTCCCTGTCTGTACAAGGTGACTAAGAGTAAAGGACGTTTGGATTCTCACAGATTCACCCAGGTCCCTTTAAATGTCACCCGTCCCTGGCACATGTGAAATGAGATTCCATTTGCAAAGAATTGATTTACCCGCAGCTTTTCAAGAGCAATTCTGTATTGGCATAGACATAAGTTTATTGGATCAATGAAGCATCCAACACATCCTTATTGAACATTCAGTACATGGAAAGCATTGTGTCCACTGCAGAGAACACAGGGAAGGGAGGGCCCTGCCCTGGAGATGCTCACAGCCCGGACGGGAAGATGGGTGCACGCACGCGGGAGCCAGGTCACAGCCCCAGCAAGGTCATGAGGTAACGTGTCACCTGAGTGGGCCACAGGATGCCCAGGTGGCAGGTTAAACACTGTTTCTGGGTGTGTCTGTGAGTGTTTTGGGAAGAGAGAGAGAGAAAGAGAGGGAGGGGGGAGGGAATACGCGCGCGCGCACACACACACACACACACACACATGTGTCTCCTATAGGTTCTATTTCTCTGGAGACCCCTGAGTGGCAAATGCTGAAAATCTCTAACCGTCTAAGCACCCTCGGACTGCCACTCCTGGCCATCTTCTCCCC
>NW_011901393.1:3950-4493 GCF_000151845.1 Pteropus vampyrus | reverse complement strand
CGCCGCCGAGGGTCCTGCCAGGCAGCGCGTCCCCCGCCTGCTGACTTGGCCACCGCTGTGCTGCCGTTTTTGCTTCGGGTATATTTGGAAACAGGGATTTTTCACGCAACCCACATTCAGTCACTATTTATCAAATTGAGCTGAGTGTTGTTTGGAGGAAGACTGGTCCCCCGACGCCAGAGTTTATCAGGAGCTTGGGCGGAAGGCAGGCGACGGACGTGGGCAGAGCCAAAGAGCACCCCCAAGGGAGAGGGAGAAGCTGCTGGTCAAGCCCTACGCTGGGAGAGTCCCTTAATCTCTGAGGTTCTGGTTGTCCTCTGCAAAACGGTGATAGTGACATCGACCTGTCAGTATCGGCTGGAGGTGGCGTGTGCCACGTTGGTGACAGTTCCCTAAAGAGAGTCATCCTGGTCCCTTTGGAAGTGTCTTTTCTTTTCCAATGTCTGTCAAGACTCCGCGAACACTGGGTGGCTTCCATCTCTGAGCTCTGCCGCCTGTCCCCTGTCACATGCCCACCCTGCCTACCCCTAATGCCTGCAGCAC
>NW_011901393.1:0-2278 GCF_000151845.1 Pteropus vampyrus | reverse complement strand
CACAGCAGGAGGTGAGCAGCAGGTGAGGGGGCGAAGCTTCACCTGTATTTGCCACCCCTCCCCAGCGCCAGCATCACCGCCTCAGCTCCGCCTCAGGCATTAGAATGTCATAGGAGCACCGACCCCTGGTGCCAAAAAGGTTGGGGACCGCTGCTTGATCCCAACTCTTCCACCTCATTTTCAAAACCCTGCACCATCTGGGCCCATTCCTTCCATCTACTTCTTAGGTCATTCATTCATTCATTCATTCCTTCTTTCAATCACTTCAGGTCAGTGATTGAAAGAGAGAACCATTTCTCCTGAGTCTCTGCCGCTCCCTTCCCAGTCTTCCCCACGGCTGCCAGGTCATCTTTCCAAAACCCGGACTGAATGGGGCGCCTCTTGGTCTTGATCCTTCAGGGGTCCCACACCAACCCTGTAATGCGACCATAGGGCCCTTCACAGGGCCCCAGACTTATTTCCCAGCCCTCCTCCACCCTCCCTACGCAGGGTCCAGACACACAGGACACATCAGCCTCGGGCGTGCAGGCCTCTGAGCCTTTGCACACGCAGACCCCTCCACATAGAACAATACCCTGTCCATTTTCTCTGCCCGGTGAGCTTCTCCTGACCCTGCAAGAGCCAGCGTAAAATGCCAACTGCTCTAGGTATGGGTCCAAAAAGCTGATAGCGGCCGAAGCTGCGTGATGAGTACGACGGGCTTTACATGCTCCGTGCTTCAGTTTTTAAATATTCTATAATGACAAGTTTATTTTTAAAAGCAAAGTCACAGATCTCGGACGTTGGAGGAGGAAAGCTACCATGCCAAGAACTGTGGATACATGCCAGCACGTAAAGGGCACGGAACAGGTGGTCACAGCCAAGTTCTGCAGCGATGGACGCAGAGGATTGTCCCAGGGGATGAGACAGGAGTCCCTGGGAGCTGACGGCCTCGAGCTGGCCTGACAGAGGGGCTGAGGATGAAGTGTGTGTGTGTGTGTGTGTGTGTGTTTGGGGGCGGCGACAGAGGCATTCCTGGCACATAGTAGGTCTTCCACAGAGTTTAACGAGATTATTGGGTGTGACGGTGACCGTCATCTTACTCGCTCAGGCCACATTGTAAATGCGCTGCTGCACCAGCTCCATTTCTCCCCCAGGACTTGGAAACTCACTGGCGAGCCCATTTCCATCTCACTCCACTCCCTGCACGAAGGCGAACAGCTTCCTGAAGCCCAGCTCTTGGGCACGAATGATGCTGGGAAATGCGACCGGTAATGAGGACTCGCTGCTGGCACCCAGACATCATCCAGGTGGCCGAGCAGAGCCGGCGAAGGGGACACGCTATGCAAACTATGTCCTGAATATGGATCTGAATGGGCCCAGGGCGACAGTGAGCGGAGGGTGTCCATTTCCACGGCGAGTGGTCCAGGGCAAGCGGCCCGGCCCTCTCGCGGCTGGTGTCCTTGGACGAGTGAGCGAGGGTTCTGCTGCCGGAGCCACATCACCCAAAACCACTTGAGACTAGCCTTTTACGAACTCCTCTGGAGTTTCGCTGCCTCTACTGCTTGTCCACACTAGACTCGAATTGGAAAAAGCGTATTCTCCGAAATTGTATCTGTAATAGTGCTGTTTACTTCTTGGGGGCTTCCTGTGAGAGCTGAGTGCTTTATGTAATCACCCTTTCATCCTTACAACCATGAAGTACGTACGGGTAACTATTTTCATCGTAGGAGAGAAGATCCAGGCTCTGAGACATTAACTAATGTGCCCGAGGCCACACAGCTCACAAAACCCGCAGAGTTCTTTTTAGGTTAAATTGGAAATTGATCTGATGAAATGTGGGCGGTAGCATCTAGGTGTGAGTATCCTGGCATTGACCGTAAAATTCTTTGCTGTATGTTTGAAATTTTTCATGGTAAAATATTAAGAAAAAAATACAACACGATTTCCAGATTTTTTTTCCACCTGCACCAACTTGAGAACCTTGATAGGACTTAGAAAAGCTGGCTCACCTCCTTCAGTCCTAGGTGTCGGGTGGGCCTTGTCACCCTTAGGACCGGTCCCTTCAGGACGCCAGGCTCCTCTGAA
The DNA here is from genome assembly GCF_000151845.1 of Pteropus vampyrus. Taxonomy (NCBI): domain Eukaryota; kingdom Metazoa; phylum Chordata; class Mammalia; order Chiroptera; family Pteropodidae; genus Pteropus; species Pteropus vampyrus. Next base: position 211 of record NW_011901393.1, on the reverse strand, counting down.
CATCACGGTAGGTTCCCTTCATTCAAAGCAGACACAGCTTTTTGGTGGAATATTACCGAACCGACCTTCTGGAACCTTCCTTCCAAGTTTCTTCTTTAACCAGATCGGCAAAAACGATTCAACCTGGTGTCTGTTTGTCTTTTCATCCTGCTTAGAAACTGCTTTCCTTTACCGATTCCTCTCAGTTATTTTCTTCCAGAGCCGCAATGCG
>NW_011901392.1:6120-6596 GCF_000151845.1 Pteropus vampyrus | reverse complement strand
AGGCAAATACGGTGACCCATTCACCTCTGACTTTCAGCCCAGGCCTGGTGATTGACAGATGCAGGACCTTGGCAGACGCAAGCAGAATGGCTGGCAGCTGAGTAGACGGTGGAGGAAGGAAAGAGGTGAGGAGCAGGGGGAGCAGACTTCTATCACGTGTGTGTCTCTTGCTAATCTTGCGCCAAGCTCTCAGGATAATACGAGTGGGCAAGCACAGCCATTAGGCACCAGTGAACGTCTGGTCCTGACTCCCGGGAGTGAAGATAAGATGCATGTGGAGGCCTGTCTTCAGGAAGCCCATAGTCTGGAAGGGAGTTACGTCTTGGGGCCTCGTGTAGAAGGCTGGGAGGGGACACAGGAGGAACTGGTATGTATGGGGTCGGGGGACTGTTGGGCAAATCATATGAAGGGGGCCATGGCTGTGTCAGGCTCTGCATCTCCAGGATCCCCGTTTGGAACTTTTTGTTGGAAGAAGC
>NW_011901392.1:0-2380 GCF_000151845.1 Pteropus vampyrus | reverse complement strand
CGAGCATCATTGATCCTTAGGGGTAGCTTGAACTGCTGCAAATCTCTGCGGTGTTTGTGAAGCCTGGGCACACATCGTGGCTTGGCCGTTCACCCACTCCGTGGCTGAGGGCAAGTCACTTCCCTTCGACTCTCACATTCTTCACCCCTGAAACGATAACAATCACCACCCCGCGAGATTCTTATAAGGATCCAATTACGTAAAGTATGTGAGGGATATGATAGCATTTGGACATTGAAAGTCGTCTAGGTGCTCTTAAGGCCACATAGCTCTTGTCCTGCCTGTCCCCCACTTCACTCTTTGCTTTCTGGATCCATCTCTAAGTGGGTTTCCCCAGGTAGAAATGCCTTTAAAGATAATAGGTGCACCTCTGGGTGCTTCACTGTACCAAGAGCTGGGCTTTGCTGATTCTAGCTGTTCCATAATGTTGGTTAGATACTCATTACTAATGCAAAGACTTGACTGATGGTTCAGAGTCAGCTAGAGGTTCTCAGTCTGTGCAGATGAACAGGGTACATAGGCTTGTCTCACCTAGAAATAGAGAAAACTGTGATTAATCCAAGTTTTAATTGGGTTACTCAAATAAAAACTGGATATGATAACGGATATCTAACACCTTGAGTTTTTGCTTGGGTTGGTTTAGCCACTTTTCTTTGGCATAAAGCCAAAAGAATAGGCAATTTCTATGAGACTAGAGGCTGGAAAATGCTCAAGCTATATATAGTTAGATAATTTTCTTCGTTGGTGAAGAGGGCAGGGTTTTGTAAAATGGTTTGATTACATTTAGATTTGATAATAAATCTTTCCTATCCTGAGTTGGTCCTTCTTCTGAATTTGCTGAAATAATATTTTATAGTGTCTTGAGGGAAAATCATCTTTCTGCCAGAAACCCTCTCCCCCAAACATCTCATTAAAATAATGAAGTTGGAGGTTTTCTTGGATGTCTTTAACTGTAAACTTCCGGGATCGCTGTGAATACATTTTGTTTGACGCTTCTGGGAGGTTATTTCTCCTGGAGTGTTACCTCACTTGGAAATTCCTCTGGGTAATAAATGTGCACATGTCAATTTGTCATTGCAGTTTGAGCCTCTATTATCTTTGGCTGGCTGTGTGTGGAGGCCGCCGCGTCGCGTGGCTCCGGGTTCTGCTGGCCGGGCAGTCACTGGAGGACTTTTTTCTTGCCCACTGTGACAAACCACAACAGGAAAATGCTGGAGTAAAGAAACAGCATTTAGCTCAAATGCAAATTAAGTCCTGGCTTCATTGGCGGCATGGATGCTGAGGGCTGGGTAATTGGAGTAAAAACCGCCATGAAATGCTTATTATGATGTTTGCTGCCATCCCAGAGTTCTCTCTGCAGTGTTTTCATACTTTCATTTGAGGGGGAGAAGTCTTTTTTGCAAGGATGTGGTTTGTCTTTTCCTCTTTACCTACGGTGACTGACTTGGCCCAGTTTGCCTGTGGCTCTGCCGGATACTGGAAGTCCTGCATCCTCGTAAACAGTCTCTGGCAATTCGAGGTGGAGGGTCCCCCTCTGCTGCCCCCTCTACAGTGTTTGCTTTCTCTCACCACAGTTTGACCTGCTGAACAAAGCTACCTATGGGGGTGCTGGAGCTCCCCGAGAACACGCCTCCGGGGTCTTGACCAGCACTGCAGAGTAGGAGTCCGCCCAGCGAGGATGGTCTGGAAAGGACATTTTCTCGGTGTCGGGGCTCATGGATTTGAGCTCTGGAAGCACAGCTGCCTGGGAGCCAGTCACCCTGAGGCTGCACCCTGCGGAGAAATCTCTATTTTCCTTTTGGGATTCAATGAGCTGCAAGAGACAATGAGCGTGAAGGTGGCAGGTCCCACGCAGATGCCACACACCGAGATTCCGCCGGCCTGCCCACTCGACTTCTCTCAAGCTCTGGGTTTCCTTCTGAATAAAGAAGATGGGAACGATAATAGTGTTTCAGAAGCACGTCTGTGACACTAGCCTCAGTCTTCCGGTCTGGCCTTCCTGAGTCTCCTTCATTCTTCAGGTCTTTGCCAGGAGCCCAAAGGATCTATTTTCAGATTCTCGAACAACCCCAGGCTGGAGGGAATGGCTGTTTGGAGGCTCCCTGAGTCTGGCTTTTCCAGGAAAACACACAGAATAAAACCTTCCCCAAGAGTCTGTGGGTGGCCGGGCCCTGTCTCATGGGGAAAGCCGTATGGCCAAACGCTTAAAATGGATGTGGACCTTCGGCCTCTGGGTGGAGGCCTCCGTGATGAGACTGCAGTTCAGGCGTCCAGAGAGGTTAACTGCTCCCCTGGACGGGGTTTGCCTTTTGTTGGCCTTTGTGAAATCATTACGGCTACTTCCTTGGTGGGAGAGGGTGACATTCCTCAGGATCTGAAG
>NW_011901391.1:4123-6604 GCF_000151845.1 Pteropus vampyrus | reverse complement strand
ATAATCTTAGAAAGGCTTTTCGTATGTGATGAGTCATTTTTCTCTTGCTGCTTTCCAGATTCTCTCTGTCTTTGACTTGCAACAGTTTGGTTATAATGTGTCTCTGGGGTGGTCTCTTTGGATTTATTCTATTGGAATTTATTAAGCTTCTTATATTTGTAGATCTATGTCTTTTCTCCAACTTTAGGAAGTTTTCAGCCATTATGTCTTCAAATAACCTCTCTGCCCCTTTCATTGTCTCTTTTCTCCCATAAAGTGTGTATTGGTCAGCTTGATGGTTTCCCATAAGTCCTTAAGCTCTGTTTACTTTTCTTCAACCTTTTTTCTTTTTGCTCTTCAGACTCAATAATTTGAAATGATCTGTCTTCAGGTTTTCTGAATCTTTCTTCTGCCTGTTCAGATCTACTGTTGGATGCCTCTAGCGAATTTTTTCCATTTAGTTATTGTACTTTTCAGCTCCGTAATTCCTGTTTAATCCCTTTTCATAATTTCCATCTTTTTATTGATTTTCTTGCTTTATTCATATATTATTTCCCTGATATCCTTTGACCCTTGAACAACACGAGTTTGAACTGCATGGGTCTACTTACATGTGATTTTTTTTTTAATAAGTACTGTAAATATATTTCCTCTTCCTTATGATTTTCTTAATAACATTTTACATTCTCTAACTTGCTTTATTGTAAGAATATTATGTCTACACATATATCATACAAAATACATGTTAATTGACAGTTTATGTTATCAGTAAGGCTTCTGGTCAACCGTAGGCTATTAACAGTTAAGTTTTGGAGGAGTCAAAAGTTATACATGGATTTATGACTGAACGGGGTAGGGGAGGGGCCAGGGGGTCAACACCCCTAACATATTGTTCAAGGGTCAGCCATAGTTCTTTGTCCATGTTTTCTTTCAACTCTTTAAGTATAAGACAGCTGTTTTAAAGTTTTTGTCAGATACTTCTGATGCCTATGTTTCTTCCGGAACAGTTTCTACCACTTTATTTTTTTCCTAAATGGGCCACGTTTTCCTGTGCCTTTGTATACCTTATGATATTTTGGTAAACATTGGGCATTTGAAAAAACAGTCACATCTCCTAGTCTTTGCAACTGGCTCCACTCAAAAGAAGATCTCTACTAATCAGCAGGGCAGGTTCTGAGCCTTGGAATTAGCCTGGTGTGAAGGTTTATGTTCTTCTCAGGACTTCTCTGAGCATGCCTCTTGCCTGGGTGTGCATGTGCGTGTGCGTGTGCGTGTGCGTGTGTGTGTGCGTGTGCGTGTGCATGTGCGTGTGTGTGTGTGTGTGTGTGTGTGTGTTTTCTCTATATACATGACTTCTTTAAAAATGCTTTAATTTCCCAGAGTCTCTTCTCTGCTGCTTCCCAGGGCTTTAGATGTTCTGTCATATTTCTCTCCCTGTAATCTCTTGCCTCAGACATGTTTAGGTCTGTAGTCCCCTGGCAGCTTTCCCTAGCTGTGGCTACCACTGCTTTTCACAGCTTTTCTTAGCCTGAAATATGAACTATACCATTTTTCCCTATCTGAGCTGTGAGTTATGCAAAACAGCAATCAGTCCCTCAGGCAGCCCCCGGGCAGGTGAAAATGTTTCTCTATGCCCTCTGGGGTGGAGAGAGGGAGCCTGGCCCTGCTTCTCACATGTGGCTCTGTGCTGTGATGGGGAGGAAATGCGGGGGAGGGGGAGTAAAAATACCATGGAATTTCCTACCATTTTGAAAGGGGCTTTTTCTCAACTGGGCATTTGATTGGCTACTGTAGATCTTGGAGTGTTTTTGCAGAGTTCCTACATAGTTATTTTAGCCAGATGATAGTAATTTTTACATGTTTCCTTGGAAAAACAAGGACCTGGAGTTTCTTAATCTGCCACATTTCTTACATCACTCGAACTTATTTTTTTTATGCAATCTCCCCTAGGTGGAGGACCAGCCCATAATATCCCTGGGTACTGCCTTGCCTACAGGATCCTGAAGGGGTTAGTGGGACAGTCCTTCTTGCCCTTGGAACTGACACACCCAGCTTTCCACACAAGGCCAAATGCAATCAGATCTAACAATGGCTATAGGCCATGTCTGCCCAGAGGGGTGGTGAATGCAAATGTCCTCTATAAAAACAGCCTTTTCTAGTTCTCAGAAGAGAACTAGAACTAGTTCACCCTCATTTCCTTGCCCATTTCCCAAGAAGACATGAGGTTATCTAGATGTCTCTGCAAAAATTTAAGTGGCTAAGTCTTGATTGCCACAAATGAAGATATTTAGTTTTAAGTAGGCCAATTCAAGCTAAGTATTTTGTAATGTCCTTTAAAGTACATGGGATACCAAAAACTAATTTATTCTGTTTGAAAGTAAAAACTGAACTGCACAGGAAGGGCAAGGTTGTGGACCAGGTGTCAGAGAATAAGCAGTTCTTCCCCAGACTTCAGTTCAGGGACTGTTAAGCCTGCCTCGGCAGGTACCACATCCTGGAAAG
>NW_011901391.1:0-1878 GCF_000151845.1 Pteropus vampyrus | reverse complement strand
GTTTTCCGGTGTCCACACCATTTTACGTTTTCACCAGCATTGCCCAAGAGTTCCTATTTCTCCATATCCTCGCCAGCATTTTTATTTTTCATTTTGGATAATAGACCGTCCTAATGAGTATGAAGTGATATCAAATTGTAGGTAATATTATAGTGTAGCTTTGATTTGCATTTCCCTAATAATGTTGAGCATCTCTTCATGTGTTTATTTACTATTCGTCTATCTTCTTTAGGGAAACATCTGTTCACGTCCTTTGCCCATTTTTTTATTTGGTTTTTTTGGGCTTTTGTTGTTTGGTTCTTGGGATTTTTTTTTTTTTTTTGGTTAAAAATTTTTGGATTTTTTTTTTTCTTTTTTTGGTTTTTTTTTTCACTCTCTTGATTCTTTCTGTTCCTATGTATTTTATATTTTGTGCTACTTAAATGGATTATTTTTGTTTCATTTTCAAACTGATTTTGGCCTATATTTTAAAATGCAGTTGATTTTTTATAAACAATAACGTTATATCCATCAACTTCATGTACTCATTAATTATAATAATTTCTCTGTAGATTCTTTGAGAATCTACATGTAGGATCATAGCATCTGCAATTAATAACTCCTTTTCTATCCTTATCAGTTTTATTGTCTTTTTGCATTGGCTACAACCCAGTACAATGTTGGATAAAAATGATGGTGAATAACTCTTGTCCTGTTTCTGATATCAAAGGAAAAAAAGTTCAGTGTTTCATTATTATGCAAATGTGCTGAGAGTCTTTTCATAAATGTTTTGTTTTTTGCATCTAGTAAGATAATCACATAGTTTCACTGAATCTATCAATGCCATAAATTACATTGATTAACTCTATAAAGTTAAACTGATCTCGCATTTCTGTTATAAACCCAACTTGTCATGATATATTACCTTTTTCATAGATTGCTGGATTCAGTTGGCTAAATATTTTTTAGAAAAATTTTTGTCCCTATATCCATGAGTAAGATTTTTATGGCCTGTAATTTTCTTTTCCAATGTCCCTGTAGGAATTTATTACTAAGTTAGTCTCATCGAAAGGGAATACTGCTTTTTATCATCTCTAGGTCAGTTTATGTATAATTAACGTTATTTTTTTCTTCGAATATTAAGTAACTCAAAGCATCCGGACCAGGAGATTTCCATTCCGTTTTGTCGGAAGGCTTTCCATTTTAATTCACTATCTTTCATTAACTGATCAGATTTCCTCCTTCCTTTAGCGTCAGCTCCATAGGTTGTGTTTTTCTAGAAATTTACTCATTGCAACTAAATTTTCAATTTTTTGGCATATGTTGTTCATAATGTCTTCTTATTATCTTTTAAATGCCTCCAGGATCTGTACTGAGGTCCCTTTTTATTCCTGGTATTTGCTAATTGTGCTTTCTCTCTCTCTCTCTTTTTTTTTTCTTTTTCAGTCTCATCGGATGTTTCATCAGTCTTTTCTAAGAGCCAAAATGTGGTATCGTCGATCCCTTCTGTTGTGTGATTATTTTACACTTTAGGGATTTGACCCAAAAGATATTTAAAAAATCTAAAAAGATTTTTCAAAGATTAAAAAAGTATAAAAATGCTTTTTAATACTTAATCTTTCCATTATTTTCAATCTTTCAATTCTCCACCATTATATTTTAAATATTGCTTCTGCATTCTTTCTCCTTATGTTCTTGGGTGCCAGTTAGGTGTTTGCTGTGCCCTCTCACCGAATCTTCATGCCTCTTGCTCCCTCTTCTGTATTTGCTATACTTCTGTCTCTCTGTGCTTGATTCTGAAGTTTCTTCCGACCTATATCCCAGTTCATATGTCTTCTCTCAAATGTGTCTAATGTGAAATTAAACCCATTCACTAAATATTTAATTCGATTTGTTGCA
>NW_011901390.1:3188-3511 GCF_000151845.1 Pteropus vampyrus | reverse complement strand
TGAATTACCTGTAAGAGTCTGCACAGTGCCACATCCTTGCCAAGCTTACTGCACCTCGGGCTTTCATACTCATTCTTGACATTTAGAATGGTCTTCCCTTGATCTTTGCATGACTGGTTCATTCTCAGCATTCAGATCTCAGTTCAAATGTCCCTTCCTGAGAGCCTTTCTGGTCTCCCCTGTCCCCTTCACCCATTACTCTGTTCATATTACTCCTTTTAACTTCGAAGCCCTTATCACTATCTGAATTACCTATCTACCTACCTACCTACCTACCTACCTACCTACCTACCTACCTACCTACCTTATCTATCTACCTTATC
>NW_011901390.1:0-1830 GCF_000151845.1 Pteropus vampyrus | reverse complement strand
CCATACGCCCCACAACCCAGCAACATCACTCCTAGGTGGTCCAGAAGCCATGGATACGGACATTCAAAGCAGCACTGTTTATAATTACCTCCCCCCCACCCCACCCGACTCCAACACACCACAGCGGTCCATCACGTGGTCTGTCATGGGTAGAATGGTTAAATAAACTGTCTTATATTCACACGAAATAATACATGACAGTGAGAGCGGATGAATCACAACTATGTAAAACGACGTGGATGCATTTTAGCAAGGGGAAGTCGAGTGAAGAAAGCGAGGCCTAAGAGCCTACAGAAAACACAATATTTTTCTAAAATAAAAAACTAAATAATAATTATTTGAAGATCTAGAAACATGTGGTGAGGCTTTAAAAAATAACCGAAGAAATGATACAGGGAAAATCTGATCAAGACAGAACCTGTGTGTGATTCGATCATACGAGCTTCTGAGAGAGATGCAATTCAGGACAGTGGTGACCTGGGCAGGAAGGGGAGAGACCCATGGACAGTCTCGGCAGGGTCGGTCACTTCCTAGTTCTTTAAGGGAGGTGATGAGTCTGTGGGTGTCATTTTCAAAAATTATACTTAAAACATTTCAAATTCATTAGCGGGGTCTTTAAAATGTATTAAATATGATATAATGAAAAATTTAAAAAGAGGTACTGCCTGGGGGTATACACATGAGACCCCTCCGTCCCCACCTGTGGGACTCTGATTAGGTGGAGGTGGAGGCGAGGGGAGGGGCGGGTCGCCTGGCTTGTCACACCTCAGGGATGCTCAGGGGTTATAGGAGATAACGAGACCAGATGGTGATCAGAAAGAGGAAGCAGGTCTTGGCCGTGGGCCCCACCCTCAGGAGAAAAGCCGAATGAAGCCAGAGCTTCGTTCAAGGCTAAGGATGCTTCCGAGTTGGGAAAAGGGGCAGGAGCGCCCAGAGCCTTGAATCTCTGCAGCTCCTTGGTGTTGTGCCCTGCTGCTTCCTGCTGGCCACTTGCAACAAAATCCTCAGAACCTAAAGGGGCAGGGTGCTTGGAGCCTTGGAGACGTGGGTAGGCAGGGCTGTCTTTGTGGTGAGGGACAGCGATGTGGTGGCTTGGGGCCTGGGGGCCTGTACCAGTGATCTCGTCCTAAGCTAATGTAGCACAGCTGGCCTCTCTGTCCCTCACTCACTCACTGCAGGCTTTAGCCCCAGCCCTTTCTCTTAGGAGCCGGCTGCCTGCAGAAGCTCCCCTTACAGCAGGTCTCGCACTGGGGGGCGGGGCCCCCTTGGCCCGTGGCTGTCCAGCAGCCTTGTGGGTAGTAGCCTAGTCAGAGTCCCATTCCTCTGTCCCCAACCTAGGGGGTGACCAGTACTAGAAGTAAGGTTGTGGCCTCCGGCTGCTGACTTGTTTCCAGTCACATCTGGTTATCAACCAGCGGGGAAATGAAAGTGTCATTTATTGGTTCCCTCGACCCCAATACCAAGGACACAGGGGAGCTGCCTTGCAAGTCAGGGGAGGAGCCCTGGCCAAGGGCTGGGGGCAGCTTGAGGCAGGAGATGGGGTTGCCGAGGCAAAGGAGTCCATGACTCGTGGCACCCGCTTTCGCTTCTGATGAAGGGCAGCTCGTGGCAATCGATGTGTTAACACACAGGTCTGGGTTCCAACCCCAGCTCTGCCACTTATTGCGGTGTTGCTTTGAGCAGATGATTCAATCTCAGGGCCTCAATCCTCTCCCAATCCCCCCGCAAAATGGGGTTAATCACACCAACTTTATAGGGGCTGGGTGGGGAGTGAATGACACAATGCGTGTGATACATGTGGCACTGAGCCCGGTTGATCCCAGGGCTCAA
>NW_011901389.1:3499-6044 GCF_000151845.1 Pteropus vampyrus | reverse complement strand
TGACACTTCCTGCTTTCAATTCATGTTATGCTTGGTTACATAGCAAAAACCAATTGTTTCTCTGATAGTTTCCCTCTGTATATTTTATAGAAAATTTTGCTTTCAGTATATTATTTTATCTTGGCGATAAGAGCCACATGCAAATTTAACAGATTACAAAAGATGATAAAAGCAGGGGAGTCTGTGATATTGGATATATCATTTGAATTCACACCCAGCATTACTCTCAAATATATTTCTTGTACATCACACTGACCATTTATGACAAATAGGAAGTATGCCAAATAATTGTTAGATGTTTCTTATAATAAGTACGATTACTTCTCCAGGCTTGTGTCATAACCTAGCTAATTACTTTCCAAGTTAATGACATGGCACTGTTCAATACCAGTTTAAAGATTTCTTAAAAAGGACTGATTTTTGGACTTTGATATTGAGTAAATTATCTTTTTTGAGATCATTTACAAAATTTCCCATAAATAACAATATCCCAATTTTCCTCACAAAAGACTGTGAATTCAATTTATGTTAGTAAATGATTCTAATGAGAGTGTCTAATCCCTGGACCAGCTACCTTTTAGATATGATATTCCAGACTTTTATTTAATCACTTTAATAAGATGCCTAGTAATTACCCTTTGCTTTCTAGATTCCCATAGCTCCCACAGGAAAGGCAGTGTGGTACTATGGAAGCTACTCGAAACAGGTCAGGGATGCGAATCTTCTGTGTCAGCATTCTTTCCCAGCTCTGAGAAGCCACTATGGCTTGTTATTCTTGTGTATGAAGTGGCATTTTCTGTGTATGTATGGGGAAACCCACTTGGCCACTCTCAGTGAAACTCTCACCAGAGGTCCAGTCACAGTCACCCCCTCAGGTCTGTGTTTTCCAAAACCTTACATTTCTGGCAATACAAAAAATGCTATGGTACCTCTCAATTGGGAGCAATAAAAAATAAGAAACAGCAGTGTATTTGATTTTTCACTTTTTAATCCAAATGCCTATGTGCCTTTGTAGCAATTCAGGCCATCGTGTCATCAAGATTCCTCAGGCAATAACTTTTGTAAATATATACTAAATAGTTTATGGCTCTCTGGTCTAATTATGCAGGATCTACTTTGAAAGGTCATTTAACATGTTTCTCTCTCCCCATCTTCCCTACAAAAAATTGTTCAATATTCTAGATACAAAAGGTGTTAGCTTTAAAATGGGAACTTTATTTTTTAAATATACTTCGTCATAATTTTAAAATATCTAATTACTGTAGCTCTGTTTTATCTAATACTTAGTTCCTTAAAATGTTTTAATTTTAATAATATAATATTATGTTACAGCTAGGGGAAAAATATGAATGGAAGAAAGCCCAGAAGTGAAACTTTGCAGATACTCAAGTTTTCTCTGTGTGTGTGTGTGTGTGTGTGTGTGCGCGTGCGTGCGTACATGTGTGTGTGTGCATGTGCACATTTGCATGGTTTTCCTTCTAGCTTTTCACTGAGTATGGCAGGCTGGCAATGGAAGAAACATTCCTGAAGCCATTTCAGGTGAGTTGAGGTAAAATGATTTTAAATTCTTATTAGATTTTCCTAAAGACCATATGCAGGTATTTTAATTAATTGAGAGGATCATGTTTCTTTCTCTTTTTCTTTATTTCATTTAAGAAGCATGATCGAATGTCTATTTAATGTTACTTGATGCAAGGAGGAGATAAAAATGGAGAAAAAAAATTTAACGAATTATTTTTTTAAAAAAAGAAGTGAGAAAAATAAAAAGAATGAGATTTTGGTTTCTGCAAAAATATCAGCTTTTCTCTCTTGAACCCGACCCTAGAGATGTCACAGAGACCAAAAGAAATTGTCAAACATTAAACCTAAAAGCAAACAAACAAGACTCCTGAGACAATAGAAGATGGGTGCAAGCCATAGCAAAAGCTACTAAGCACCAGAGACAGGATATTGAGAGGGGCAAGTTTAGGGGGGTGTTCTTTTCTTCCTTACACATTGATGCGCATGAACCATTACGTGCTCCACTGAGTATCAGAAGAATAGCAACCAGCTCAGCCTTTGCTGGGGACAGCAGGATAACATCAGGGCAATACCTGAGCTCAGATTAGGTGGTATAAGCAGACAGTGGTCCCTTCTTCCCCTGTCCCTCTTTTATATCAAGAACCAAGAGATTATAACTAAGTCAAATAGCCCTTGAAAACAGTTGCCTGGAGAAGGTACAGATTTAAATGCCCAAGACTGTCCACCTGAAGCACGATGGCTTCAGCCTAGGCTTATTAGAGGGAGCTCAAACTAAGCCCTATAATTTAGCCCCTCCCTGCAGATACACATCATCAGCCAAGATGAATCACCCACTGAGGGGAATTTGAGCACAGAAGGAATCCGAACAACTGATAAAAGGCAAAGTAGAATTAATGACTCAGATTGCAAATAATTTAAAATGAGCTATATTATCTATTGTCATAACGAATCATCCTAAAATATAAACATTTACTATCTTACACAGTTTTTGAGGGTCAGTAATCTGGATTGACTTAGCCTGGGT
>NW_011901389.1:0-2359 GCF_000151845.1 Pteropus vampyrus | reverse complement strand
GAATCTCTTCCCTTAGGTCTGGGGAAGGGGGTGGGGAGAGGAGGCAAGGTAGAATAAACCAGTTTCTGCTTACAATCTTCTACATAGTTTACAATGTCTACTAGATCTGTCTTTTTTTTTTTTTTTAAATCATTTGTCAGGTTGATAGTTGAAGTGTTGTATGGTAATTACACTATTTGCTTTGATTTTTCTCTTCTCTGAATTTGTTACTCTTAGGACTCATTGGCATAGACTGGAGAACTCCATTGTAAATTCTGGAAAGGAATGTTCAGTCTTATCAGCAGGTGTTACTGCTTCTTTCTTTGCCAGATATACTAAAACCAAAAGAGACCAATTAGTGCTAGATAGATAGATCAGTCAATTAATAGAGTTACTGCTTTGAGTAAAAAAAAACAAAACAAACAAACCCTGAAAACAAACAATAGAAAAAACTTTAAGAGATCATTACTTGTTGGTAAACTGTTGGCATTATGAAATGTCATAATGCCAAAAAGTTTTGACTGAATGAATCAACTGTGACTCCTAAAACAGTTTTGGACTTGTTAAATCTAAGTGTCTGAAATTGAAATATGAAACTCATTAAGTAGCAAAAGTGGTTTTCAAAGATACTTAATAATATTTAAGACTAAAGCAACCAAATTCAAACCAAAATTATTACACATCATGAAATTAAAAGATAAAATGCAAATATATTCAAATATCAGAGCATTTAAGATCCAGCAAAATGTTTCACCTTTAAATTGGAAAGAGCATAGAGAGAAAAAATTCCAAAATAAAATAACCTTTAAGTAAAAGTTCAATTAATTGAGCAAGCTTTCTTAGCAGTTAACCACTTCTACCCTCTTCCTCCAGAAAATTCACTGATACTGATGTCAACTTATGTCATCCCTATAACCAATATAAAACACATATTTATATATTCCATGTATTTGTATTATTAATAGCTATGTATTTTATTACCATATTAATATGCCATAATTTATATAGCCATTTCCCACTTGTTGAGCATGTGATATTTTTTCACTATTACTCATAGTAGTGATATAACACTCATTTTGAATAATTTTCTAACATATAGTCTCCAAAGGGAAGTTAATAAAGACTAAATCATGTTTTTCATGATTCAAAAAATATATGTGATTATTTGTAGGATATACACAGAACAGGTCCATCATTTGCTCCAGTTGCCTGATTGGATTTAATTCATTTAAAAAAATATTTATGACTTCAAATATTTGTATCTGAGAAAATTAGGGTAATTCATATTCTTGATTTTTATCTCTACTCATATGTATGAATAAATCAAGATTCAGCAGTGTGGAAAACTGATGGCTTTTGAAATAAGGACTGAGATTCATAGAAATCCTTACATGATAAATGTAATACAAGCATGCAAATTATCTTGGGAGGAAATGGGGCCAGTGGGTCTGCTGAGCTAACTCATAACAGTTCATGAGAGCTAATTAATAAACATTCAAGAATTATGTAAGCCAATTATTAAACAGTTAATAACTTGAACTCAATCACAGTGGGCATATTTATACCACGGAAATTGTCAAATGCTACATATCAAGATGTTTTATTGTTGGGAGAGCCAGTTTACCAGCATATCACTGGATGGGAGCATAAGGCAGGGAACTTGGGGATTTGACACCATAGATGGGTAGAATATAGATTGCTGTTGAAAAAATAAGACTTCATATTTGATCCTACACATGGTCCTCATGTTGACTTGAGAAGATGCCCAGTGAAAAAGACCAAGAAATGAGACTAAAATCGCCTAAGAAAAATGCAAAATATAGCCAAATCTACATACTTGGTTTCATTTATCCTGGTTCGTGAACTTCTATTTTGCAAAAAATTGCTTCCTAGCTATCCTCTATTTTCAGAATACATGTTTTAGGTATAAATGTTCTGAATACAAATTATTATGTTTTATTTTGACAAAATTGTTGACAAAATTAGGCATCTATTAAGATGGTAGATATAGGTCTTTTTATTTTATTTATTTATTTTTACCTTTATATATAGATATTTTTTATTAAACTTACTGGAGTAACATTGGTTAATACAATTATATAATTTTCAGGTGTACATTATAATTTGACGTCTATATATTCTATTGTGTGATTACCACCCAAAGTCTAATTTCCTTCAGCTACCATATATTTGATCCCCTTTACCCACTTCATCCTCCCCTATCCCCCTATATTTGATCTCCTTTACCCCATATACCTCCCCGCTCCTCCCCCACTCCCTACCCTCTGGTAACCACTAGTCCATTGTCCATGTCCCTGAGTCTCTGTTTGTCCGATATAGGTATTTTTAAAATCTCTTCCCCGTAAGAATCTGTGTTTTT
>NW_011901388.1:0-3751 GCF_000151845.1 Pteropus vampyrus | reverse complement strand
TTTTTTTTTTTTTTTGCTAAGCAGAGAAGATACCTAAATGACAAAAACCTGATTCAAGGTTATGCTCCTTATAGTAAATGTCACAGCATTAAATGCTGGCTTTCAATGAGAATTGATGTTAATGAAAAACACGAAGAGAAGGCAGCATAAGGTATTGGCAAAATTTCTATTCCAGAGACTCTGTAGGATGTGGTATCAATATCGAAGCCACATCATTCAGCTGAGCAATAACTACGCCACGTTTGGGCCAGCAGATACTTTGCTTAACTCTTCAACAAACCAGTGATGAGTAGGAAGCAATGCTTAGAAAATGTGTGGTACATAAACAAAGAAGTCCTTGATTATTTTTTGTTCTGTTAATTTCATGAGAAGAGATTTTGAAATGCAGTAAAGCTCTTATTAGCATAATATTTAAAAACCATTTTCCAAATCTGCAATGGAACATGAAAAAATATTTTCCGGAGGGAAAAGCAACCAAGTGGACTAGAAATGCACCCATCACTATCTCCCAGGATGAAACTTTCAAGTTCCCAGAAGAAATTTTCAGTTCCCCGGGTTTGGGGTTTGGTGGGCAGCCATGAGCACCCGAGAGCAGTCACTGGTGAAAAAAGTCGTTCTGTGACTTTGGGGTCCAGTCTGATGCCCAGAATGTGCAGAATCGTGCTGCGATTTCAGATGTCCTTTGAGAGTTAGGATTTTCTAACTTGATGAAAGTAGAGAGTGAAAATAGAAAGTGACAGGTCGAGAAACTACATGCATTTCATGCCATCACAATCCTCGATGTGGAGTCTTTGGTGTAAGATTGCAAATGAACTTCCCCTAAAAGGTATGAAACTGTTATTACTGTTATGATTAACCTTAAAGAATGAAAAATTACTCAAAATTGTGATGACTCTTTTAAAAATTTACCTAAAGTTGATGGTCAGCATTAAGTGGCCCAGAGAGGCTGAGAATTTAAGGCTCACGAGGTCAGCTGGGTCCTGGCAGGATTGAGTCTTTCTTGTGGGTTGTGCTAGATTATTTCTGTGAGGAGACAGTGTGTTTCTGGTGGCCTGCACATGGCTTCTTTTCATGCAGGAATCTAGAGAGGAATCTGCAAACAGGGTCTTGTGCAATAACCTCAGCTTCTCAACTCCTAAAAAAAGGCAGCCGCACGACCTTGGCTCAATCACTGTTTCTGCTTCTGCTGCCTATAAATGCTGCATGAGGTCCAGGCTGAGAAATGCAGACGTGGAGAGATGGTCACCATCCCAGAGTTGGAGGAGTTTGGGTTGGAGTCCTGCCCCCGCCACTTTGTAGGTGTATGGCTTCAGGGAAGGGGCTTGACTTTCCCGCTCTGAGTCACCATGTTTCCATCTGGAAAGCTCGGGTAATTCTTTCATCCTGGGAGGGTGACTGCGAATCGTGAACGAGAAAACGTCTGTGAAAGCCCTTTGAGACTGGAGATGCAGAACATATTGAAGGGTCAACTCCATTTCTCCCGCTACCCGCAACCTTTCCTGTTCTGTTCTCCTGGCAGAAGCCAGGCCCTGCTTGGTGTCAAGGATGAAGGAGGATGGTGAGGCGCTCAGGGCATCGAGCTGTGTGACCTTGAGCCTCAAGGGGAAGGAGACAGCGTTTCTTCCGAATTGGACTTCACTTTCTGTCCAGCCATCCTTCCTTCCATCAGCCATTCATCTGTGGGTCCAATAAATATTTCTTAAGCGCCTGTGCCAGCAGCCCTCTGATTCCATGGAGTTAGTTTCGTCTTTACCACAATGTTGTCAACACTTTTCTTAAGTCCTGGCATTTGTGCTGAAACCGAAGCTGCTCGCAGTGGCTGGGGTGCGGACGCCATCGGGCCCCTTGAGTTGACAGAGCCCACCGGGTAGCTTGGTTTGGAGCTGCTAAAGACAACAGGGCTGAGCCTCCAGGAAACCACGCTGGGAGTGTAAGGATGCTGATGGGGACTGGAGAAACCAAACCCACCCTCGTCGTGGGCTTCCTTCGTCCAGAGTGATGAACTTGTGTGGACACAGGGCGGGTGCTGAGGAGGTAGGCAGACCACGGCCACAGCTGAACAGGACTTTGTGATCCAGAAAAAGGGACGTCTCCTCCACCAGACCAGGGGACAGCCGGGCTTCCAGAATAGCCCTGCCAAATTTAGGAAACAGGCAGCCTTTTCATCCTGGCTCCTCCTAAGTCCCCGTGTCTGGACGTTTGCTTGGTGACACCATAGTAACCATGATGCCACAATGGAACATTCTCCCCTGGGTGGTAGAAAGAATCCCTCTGTTGGGCTCCGTAAGGTCAGAGTGAGTCCATTTCCCCTCTAGCAGGAGCAGTTCACAGGAGAATTCTGAGAACCGTCCTGACGACAGGAACATCTGGTGTCATGAGTGGAACATGGTGACTGAGAACGACGCGCATGGGCTCCTCAGGCTCTTATGCATTGTGTGAGGCCTGGAGGTGTGGCAGACGGTTAAGACTCATAGTTTAGATAGACCTGAGCTTGGATTCGGGCCCCAGCACTGGGTGGCTGTGTGACCTTGAGCAGGCTTCTCCAGGTCTCTGAGTGTCGGTTTCTGAATCTCTAAAATGGGGATAATGACCGTGTCCACCTCACAGGGTTACTGTGCGAAGTAACCGCAAAACGTCAGGGCTGCGACTGTGTAAAAGGAGCAGTTAATAGACTCCCCAGTTAATAGAATCCCAGCATTATTTAAGCCAACGGAGTTTAGCCGGAGGGGCGACACCAGCGTGGGCTCACACTAAACTCCTGCTTTTTCTTCCCGCAGCATTTTATGGCTACAGAGTTAAGACAAGGGTTGAATTCCACGAGTCAAAAAACAGCGCTTTTCTGAGCCCCACCTCTCTGGGAAGCCCAGGGACCCTGGCTGGACTGAGGAGAGAGCTGACAGGTGCCGGCTGCCACCTCTCCTTGGGCCATCTCACGAATCCTCACAGAACATCAGTGCCGGGCAGCTGGTCCCTGTCTCTCTCTCTACTGCACGGAACCCAGCCATAGGGATGTGACAGGTCTGTTTCTCGTGTTTTAGAAGCAAAGAGGCTGGGCCTCGAACGCTGAGGGGGAGTCGGTCCTTGGGGAGGAGAAGGAAAGCCCGTGCGCCTGGCCGTTCTGTTTCCACAGCTGCCCATGGTGTCTGCTGCGGCTGTCCTTGGGGATGGCAGACATGACGGAGATGCTCTTGGTGCTTCTCTACATCTTACATGCTTCTGCCAGTGAGTGTGCTGCTTTCTTCCTCGTGACTTAGCGGATCCTGTAACTCGGCAGGGGGATCATCCCAGGAGAGTGAACTAACTGCTCTTAATGTCCGGCGGGGGGGCGGGGGGACTCGGGGAGGATGACTCCCAGCGCTTTGCTTCGGCAGCGTGTGCCGGTGGTGGGAACCAGGCAAAGAGCTGGAACACGGGGCGTGGAGCTAGGAAACTGTGGCTTCAGCAGCCCGGTGTCAGGGCTAATCCTCGGGAGGGGGCGCAGTTAGGAAAATTAGCCTCAGGCTGCGGGGAGGCCCAGGGCACAGAGGGCCAGTGTGAAGACTGCCTCCCCCCTCACAGCCCCGGGCACCAGCAGGCGGGGGTGTCCAAGTGGTGGGGAGCAGGTGCTTCCTGTGTTCCTACTCCAGCATCGTTGTTCCCATGAAGAGGTCTGGACCGGGGAGCAGGAAGGGGTCTTAGAGGCTGCCAAGGACTCAGTTGGCAGAAGTGACAGGTGCGGTCCCCTCCCTGACCTCTAGGTTGTCCAGGTCTA
>NW_011901387.1:3312-5272 GCF_000151845.1 Pteropus vampyrus | reverse complement strand
TTGACCAGCATTAATCATTGCACAGCCATAAAGAGGAAGAAGGTGCTTCGGGCTTACGTCGCTGGTGCATACTAACTCAGCAGAGGGAACAGGTATGCTTCTTGCATTCCATCGTCTGCATCTAGCCAAGATCAGAGGCAGCACCAATGTGGCTGTCAGCTGCCGAACACAGACGCATCTGTAGCCCACTCACCCTTCACCTGGCCCTAAGCTACCAAGATCGTTTCAGCCCTTTGGAGGGCAGGAGGCAGGTGTTAGTGTCTGTTAGTATCTCCCCTGGGAGGCCTGATGAAGCAAAATATGACAGTACAGAAAGTGAGGCATATTTTGACTGTAAGCAGACATCATTTCTGTTTTTAAGTCTTGAAAACATCAATATCACAGCCAGTGCTCAGCCTAGATGAAGCTTGAGAGATGGTCTCTGGAGCAGGCTGCCTGCACTGCCTCTGGGCTCTGCCGTGTAGGATTTGTGTGACCCTAGGGGTGTCATTTAGCCCTCTGCACCTCAGTTTTATCATCCATAAAATGGGAATAATAAATAATAGCACCCACTGCAAAGCGTTATTGTCAGGATTCGATGAGTTGATGTCTGTGGAGCACTCAGAACAGAACCCGAAAATAAGTATGAAATGACTGTCTCCTTTTCCCATCTCCAGCATCTTATAGCCTCGGACGCAGTCTAAGCCGCTTAGGTCCCTTAGAACAAGGCAGTCATAAAGTCTCTTCCCACTCTAGGTGCCCCTGATTCGGTGTCCAACCTAAAATACTCCTCCGGGTGTGGTCCATGTTCAGGGAGCTTGTTAGACATGCAAATTCGTGAGCCCTCCCCAGTCTTGTTAAGTCGGTGTCGGTGTCTCGGGTGGGCCCAGCCTTCTGTGGATTAACGTGCTCTCTGGGTGGTTTTTAAAGATGAGAAAGGATTGTCCCAGAATCTCTCCTTTACCGAGAAACTTCGAGCCAGATGTGCACTTTTGGAACCCCCAGTGGTGGAGCTGTGACAGTGTTCGCGGTGACAGTGGGGACCAAACGTCTTCATCCATCCCTTTGACGTGGGGACTGGTTGGAAGCACAGCGCTGGCAAGGATTGCTGAGGACCTCAGGGCAGCTCGGTTAATTAAGAAAGGAGTGATACTTGGAACAGGGGAAGAGTTTGGCTGGAACAATTCCAGAGATTATTAATTGGGCTAAATTTTAGCCCATTTTTATGTTATTTAACCTGAGATCAGATTTCCACCTACCGTCCCGTACGCGCGGTTCAATTAAGTCTGTAAACAGGAGATTGTAGCTTTGTGATTCAGGACCTCGGAGGATGGCTTCGGGCTGCACACTGCTTTTTTAAATTTGAGTTTAGCTAGGCTTATAAAGGAAGCTCTGAAATCTCATTCTTTGAGATGAAAAGATTCTTAGGCAATGAAAATCTATCACTAGTGTTTGCTGAATTTTTCCAAAAGTCAGGATATTACAATGAGTAAGCGCTGCGGAGACTTAAAGAGGAGTCGACTTCAGCATCTCCCTCCCCACGCCCACGACCCTGCTCATCTATTTGTCTCCAGGATGTTTCCCCCATATGGTGAACCAACACAAATATGAAATGCAACATTTCTAAAATGGATTTTTGTGTTCTTCTATAGGGCACATTTTCTTTTAGTTATTTTTAGACCAACAGCGAAACAATTACTTTTCCAGTTTTCTTTCCATGCTGAAACCTTTGAGCTATTAGTCAGCTCATAGCTTTCTGATGCATTACAAAGTCTCTTAGATCTGTTTCTTAGGGCCGCTTTATTTTAGAGACACAATCTGGTCCAGGTTCTTATCACCTCATGGCCCGATGGCTTCAGAGACTTCTTGGCTGTTCTCTTGATGGACCAGCCCATTCTCTCCTCTGCATATACCCCCATTGCCACGTTGCCATAGCAACACGTCTTGAAGACTTTTTCTGACCATGCTGTTCATGCCTTTG
>NW_011901387.1:0-372 GCF_000151845.1 Pteropus vampyrus | reverse complement strand
TGAACTTTCTGGCCCACGAACCTTTGACGGCACAACTCAGACACAGGGAAATGTGGTGCGTGATGAAGTATACGAAGTTCCAGTAAGTCTCTAAACGAGAGGTATTCTAGGCTTTTCTCTTCCGTATCTGTGTCCTCCCCATCCCCTACTTTTTGACTCCGAAGGATGTACCCATGAGAGATCCCTTAGAGAAAAGTCAGAATGATCCTCAGTGGACGCATTATGAAAGTGTCATATCTATCAGAGTAGCCAGCAACTGGCATTTTTCAGGAGAACATACAGCAGATGGGTTTTCATAGCGTTTACCTGCTTACCTGAAGCTCCCGATTCTCAAGGGATCGTGGCACGGCTTGAAGCTTGTCCCAGGTCTCG
>NW_011901386.1:3735-4162 GCF_000151845.1 Pteropus vampyrus | reverse complement strand
AGGGGAAGTCAACTGTGGCTCTTCTACAATTGTTTTCCACACTCATATATAGGGACAAGGCAGGAATTTGTCTTTTTTCCTACTTCTAGACACTCTTGCCTCTCCTGTATGAGAATGTTCCTAGAGCTGGTATAGCCATCTTTTCTTTCACTGCATAGAAAACTACCAACACACAATAGAGAAAGCTGGAAGGTATCTCTTGCTACTAGAATAAATCGACCTTGGAATTGTCCTACCTCAACTTATTGTTACATGATTAATTATAAAATAAACCTGTATTCTTCAAGCTAATTTGAGCTAGTCTCTGAGAGAGTTATAATGCATTGTTAGATATATATATATATAGTTATCACCATACAAACACAGCTACTTCCAGAGAGAACAAAAAAGGAAGATAATCTCTCTCTCCGAGGATTTCTCTTAAAAT
>NW_011901386.1:0-1560 GCF_000151845.1 Pteropus vampyrus | reverse complement strand
GCAATATTTCTTGTCTACCAGTTCATGAATGGAGAAATGAAAGTCTACACCTGAAAGATACAGTTGGCAATAAGACCAGGTCTCCTATTGGCTCAATAAGGATAGGCTGCAGGGAGAGACAAAATCAACTGACCCAGTCCTCTTGATTAATTTCTTCTGCTCCATTGGCTACTAAACTGCTCCATTGGCCTTGGCTACTCAGGATGGCAACCATTCATTTCACTTCACTGAGTAATTACAGAGCACAAAGCTCTATTCCAGGCCCTGGTAATTCAGTGTGAACAAGATATTCACAGTCCTCATCCTTACAGAGTTTACAGCCTGAAGGGTAAAGCAGGTACTAAGCCAGTAACAATGACAGTGAAAGCAGTGAGTCAACCTTTTTAATAGACTCTATTGGAAAAGATTGAAGAAATGATGTTGTCCAGCCCACCCAATGCAGAAATCTCCTCTACGATCTCTTCTAAAGATGGTCATGCAGCCACTGCTGAAATCTTCACATCCAGAAAGTTCCCTCTTCCAACAGCAGCACGTTCCAGTTTAATAATAAAGCTTTTCCATACATTGAGTCTACATGGTCTGCCCTGTAATATCTGCCATTGTCCCAAATATGTCTTCTGCAGCCCACAGAACAGGATCTATCCCTCCTCAACACAGCAGTCCTTCAACAAGATTAAGGACAGCTATCACATGGATCCACTGTTCTCTTTCTGATACTAAATTTCTCCTACACCCTTCATACATTACTCATAGGGCATGCCTTCCCAAATTCTCCCCTCATAGACAGCATGCTGGGTGCTATCAAGTTTGCCAATGACTAAAGTGAAAAACTAGAAAGGTACTCTAAATGTAATCTGATCAATAGGGTGAGGTAGAATTGCGATCTACCTTGAATGTGATCCTATACTCCTATTAGTCCCTACAGTCATTGTTTCAGTTTTTATACCGATCGCAAATAATTGGCTCATGTTGCACTCAGATATTTGTCCACATTTTCAAAGAGAAAATTATCAAAGTCAGTTCTCTCCCAAACCTCTACTAAGGCAAATAATTTTTTTTTTTTTAATTTACATGCAGGGTTTTACATTTGCCTCTGTTCGATTTAACCTTGGTGAAACTCAGCTGACAGCGGCATCTTTGTACCTGTTGAATTACTAACACGGTCTGAGCTTCCAAAAGTGATTTTCATAAGAAATCTATTCAGACTGAGCACTTCACAAGTCGAGTAATTTCGCTGAAGACTTTGGAGTTATGGAGCAGGGTCCCATTACATAGCATTTCCTACAAAAAAAAATCTCTACTTTGAAGCTCCTTACTCCCCTCACCACCACGCTCTAGAGCCTAAGTCTGGCCTTCCCTCTCATAGATCCCAGAATTTCTAACTCCTGTCACCTGCTCCTTCTCCACCATCCCTGCTCCAAATACCTCTTTTCTTTATTACGAAAACAATCCAGTTCACCCCCAACTCCAACCAACAAATTTATTATCTCAACGTACACAGTCAGATAATAAAAGTAAATTTAAAATTTTATTTTATGTAACAGGCCTACCCTCCTTAGA
>NW_011901385.1:3863-5770 GCF_000151845.1 Pteropus vampyrus | reverse complement strand
ATCCCTGATGAACACTGATGCAAAATCCTCAACAAAATATTAGCAAACTGAATTCAGCAATACATTAAAAAGATCATACACCATGATCAAGTTGGATTTATTCCTGGGATGCGAGGTTGGTTTACTGTCCACAAATTAATTAATGTGATATACCACATTAACAAATTGAAAGATAAAAATCATATGATCATATCAATAGATGCAGAAAAAGCATTTAACAAAATCCAGCATTTGTTTATGATAAAAACTCTCAGCAAAGTGGGAATATAGGGAACATACCTCAACATAATAAAGTCCATTCATGACAAAAACTATAGCTAACATAGTACTCAATGAGGGAAAGGCTAAAAGTGTTTTCTTTAATTTCAGGAACAAGACAAGGATGCTTACTTTCACTACTTGTATTCAACACAGTATTGGAAGTCCTAGCTACAGCAATTAGACAAGAAATAGAAATAAAAGGCATCCAAATTGGAAAAGAGGAAGTAAAACTGTCATTATTTGGAGATGACATACTATATATAGAGAACTCTAAAGATTCCACCAAAAAAACCCAGAATTGATAAATGAATTCAGTAAAGAAGCAGGATACAAATTTAATATTCAGAGGTCAGTTGCATTTTTATATGCCAATGATAAACTATCAGAAAGAGAAATGAATAAAACAATCCCATTTACAACTGCATCAAAAACAATAAAATACCTAGGAATCAAATTAGCCAAGGAGGTAAAAGACCTGTTCTCAGAAAACTATGTCATTGAAAAAAGAAATTGAAGAAGATACAGATAAATGGAAGCATATATCATGCTCATAAGTAAGAAGAATCAACAATGTAAAAATGGCCATTCTACCCAAGGCATCTATAGATTCAATGCAATCCTTATCAAAATGCCAATAGCATTTTTCAGAGAACTAGAACAAATAATCTAAAAATTTATATGGAACCATAGAAGACTGTGAATAGCCATGGCAATCTTGAGAAAGAACAAAGTTGGAGGTATCACACTACTTGCTATCAAACTATACTACAAGGCTAAAGTAATCAAAACAACATGTAGCAACTGTGATCTGAGGCAGTTGACCTCTTGGTGTTTTGGTTTTCCTCAAACCCAGGGTTGCACGAGGATTAACTGAACTAATAAACTAATATGTTTAGAGCAATATAACCATGACAGGCAGAGTATATGCCATAGGCATGAAGTAAGTATAAGCTCTGTCTTTAATTATTTGCCTCGTGAACACTTATTTATTTTTTACCATATTATTTGCTTCCTCCTTATACTTGCTTCTTTTGATGTGTTTTTGATGCCTCTTAATTATCTTCTCAAGCTTGAAATTTTCCCTCTGATTTAAATTTTTGCAGTATCTAGATTTCTGTTCAAGACTTTTTGAAATTCTTTATTTGGTAATTGTGATTTCATTTTCATAGTCTCTTTTCACATTTCAGATATTCCTTCTCCATGAGTGCATGGTTTTATTTAAAAGTAACAGCATTCTATCAAGTCTTATTCATTATATGAATTTAAAATTTTCTATTTAAAAAATGTTTGCAATAAATATTTCAAGACATAACAACAGACTCTGAAGGATGACACCCAAATGCCAGAAACATCGATGACTTTTCATCAAGATATATGCAAATGAAAGTTAATTACAGAATGAACTGAGTCATAAAATGAAAAGAAAAAAATTAATAAGCTTGCTTAGAGAATAATGACAGGTAATCTCCAAAATCTCCACTAAAACCTGGAAGAGTAAGTGATTGAAATGGTGGTAGATGATGAAACAGTGGAACTACTCCAATAGTTCCAGAATTTAGATTATAATATAGGATGTCAGACTTCATTGATTATATACAGTTATATATTATGCAATTATTATATATCTAATATATATTATATCGATT
>NW_011901385.1:0-1888 GCF_000151845.1 Pteropus vampyrus | reverse complement strand
TTATCTCAATAAACAAAGACAATGATGTTTTTCTGGTTCCCCTAATTATAAACATTTTTCTATTAGAACTTTCAATTTTTAAGCAGGGTGAGGTTACGAGGGTGGTAAAGTTGCATATTCACAACTACTAACCAAGTGTTTGGTATCCTTTATATAGTCTCACTTATTGAAAAAAGGACTATCCTTAGTCTGCTGCTTAGTTGTCTAATTATATATAGAGCAATATATTTCTATATTATTTCAAAAGTTCTATAGGAGTAATTTTTTAAACCAGAGGTATTAAACAGAAATATAGTGAAAGCTACAAATATGCACCACATATGTATTAAAATTTGTCTAATAAGCACACTTAAAATTAAAAAAACAGGTTAAGTTAATGTCAATAATATATTTTACTTTACCCTACATATCTAAAATATGTAATCAATAATAAACATATTGATGGGATTTTTACCTTTTTAAAAAGTACAAACTCCTCGCAATCTGCTATGTATTTTATAATTACAAAACACCTTAATTTGAACTAGCCACTTTGCAAGTGCTTAAATGCCATATATGGCCAGTGGCTACCAGACTGGACAGTAAAGTGTTAAAACCTTACCAGAAAGAGTGAATAAAGTATAGAAACCAAGGTATACTTCTTCTTCAGGTGTTCTATTGCTTACTTTATATTCTAGGAAATAACCTACAATTACTTGCCTTTGTCTGCTTTAACCGAAGTTGCATTAAGTTGCATTAAGTAGACATCATAGTCTCCAAATCCATATGAAGTGTTTTTCATGGAGTGGGGGACATGTGGGGATGGGGAATATTGTGAGATAGTAAAAGAATCTTAAAGCAAAGCAAATCAAAGTAAAACAAACACGCAAACAAAAACAACCTTTTGGCTAGAGATGCATGGACCTGTCCCTTTGCTAAATGTATATCTAAGAAAAAGTGCTATACTAGGTGTGAATAAAAAATATTGTAGAAAGTGCTTGTTCTGCTTCAGGACTCCATCCTACTTTGATTAGTGAATATTTCTCTTTGGTACCAGCAGATAATTAATCAACACGCTCACTTCCTGATGCTATTTCAGCTATGTGTTTCTGTCCATTGTTTTTGTGAGTGGCTCACTAAGAAAATGGGAGAATATAAACAGGAACTGCTAGATAAACATCATCATAACCTGAAAGGGTTTGCCATAATTCTTAATAAACCAGAATTATTTTACCATACAGAAAGATGACTTATTGCAATATTTATTTTTACATTCTTTCGAGTTCAATGACAATATGGTGATGATCTCTGCCACCCCCTCCTATATCATGAACAAATATTTAATCTCTTGCTTAACTTGTAAATCATATGTTAAGCATCATTATAGGGTGGGCCTATAATATTATCTTCTAACGTTTTTTTTAAATTTTAAACATCTTGTTCATTTTATTTTCACTATGTTTCTCCATAGAGAAGTGATCTTCAGGGATTTTTTTTTCAATAAAATGCATGAATATGCAACAAAAGAAGTAATTAATTCAATGAATTAATCATACTATTATGTTTGGTAGTCGGGTATGTTATATCATTTCTTTGATGTGAACCACCAGTGGGAACAATCTATCTTATCTGTTATTGCAATGAATTTTATTAAAAATTAAAAGTATTCAATCTGTAATAAAGCTAAAGATCAAGGACATGTCGAATAATATTTTATTCACATTGCAGCTGTGTTTTGGCCTTTAAATATTTTACCTGCTTACTAGTGTGCCATTTTGAGATAACAAATGCTATTTTAGACTCAAATCTCTGTGGAGAAACAACTCAGATAATACTTTATGTTTAGCTTTTTGTTTTCAAATATTTTAAAGCAAGGTATTTTCTTAATGTCTAAAGTGATATATTTAGC
>NW_011901384.1:3851-4160 GCF_000151845.1 Pteropus vampyrus | reverse complement strand
GTTTATGATGCAAATATAAAAAAAATACAGATGAAGCAATATTCGAAGAGACAACGGCAGAAGTTTTCGAGAAACAATGAAAGCTACATCATATCTCGGAATCCCAATTTAGAAGTAACTATCACATATTATTAGTCACATCAGTACTGTGTTAATTCCTTAATCAATTTAATCTAAAGGCTAATGTGTAATCTTTACAACATCGTTAGGCTTGTTCATCAAATTAAAAGCAGCCAACATATTTATATAGTCAACTGCGTTGCTGGCCCCTACACATCTCATCATCCCTAATCGTCGGGTGGATTGCAC
>NW_011901384.1:0-1371 GCF_000151845.1 Pteropus vampyrus | reverse complement strand
AAAAGGGATAACTATGGGCACTGTGAACACACTCGTCAAAGCTTTGTCGTACTTCAGAGGTGGAATCGGAGCAATCGAGAGACTGAGGACGGTCCTCAAGCTACAGCCCGGTCACAGGAAAAACCATTCGAATTCCCAAGGGTGCAGAATCAAAAAAAGAACATAGAACTTTGAAGGGGAAAAGAAAAACAAAAGAAGAAAATCAGAGAACAGTATTACAGCACGGAGCTAGAAACCAGAGACAATACGTGGTATTTGTCATTTTTGAACATGCGCGCACGAATTCACTTTTTACAAAACATAGAGCGAATTTGCCAAATCGTTGGCGATTTGGTGGTGGGAGGACAAACTAGGGGCAACTTTAGTTTCACCGAGATGTTGCCACAGCCATTTCATCCCGGCCATCATGCTGAAGACTTTTGTCTACCGAGGCTGACTATCCATCTCGGTTACACTGGACATCTCAGAGGGTGGGACTTCCTAGATATTTTACATGTGAATGAGTGGAATGTCTCTTCAATGCAGAATACTGTCCTCCCTGTGTCACGGACTTATGTCCCTTTCCTGCCCCTGCCGCGTTCAGTCCCGGACCTGGCTGAAGGTCCCTCTTTACAATGTTTGCTGCAGTGGTCGAATGGGCAAGTCGGTGTTTGCTGAGCTGACTTCCGGTTCACTTCCCTACCAACCGCGTTAGCTGTGATCCTCACAACGCAGCCCTCAGTCCACTTCGCTCACGGTTTCTTCTTTCCCTGATCAAACCCTGACTAATAAACAATGGGAAGGCATTGGGAGGAGCTACGACCTGAATAACACTTTGGAGAAGGGACAGAACAAGGGTCCGATGGGTGTTGCTCGGCTGGCGTGTGACAGCCTGGTCTGAGATGACAGCGGCGGAGATGGTGAGGAAACGGAAGTAGTCAGAGGAACAGCCGGTGGCATTTTCTAACTGGACCTGCTGGTGCCATAACATAAAGTTTCCCCCCAGTAAGTAGACTTCTAAGAAAAAAGTGCCGGCCGGTGCGAATGTGCGAGTGCTTCTATTTTTTTATGGGTTACTTCACAGAGTGGTGGTATTCTATGAACACCGCCCTTAAAACCGACGTCGGATTTGTGACCCAAATATTTTAAAAACCACATAATATTTTTTTAAAGCTCGTTTGAATACTCCCCCCATGTGCAGGTTCAAGCCTGTGACATGCCTTCTCTCAAATGGCATTGGCTCAGTGGCCAAAGGACGGTGACACATGACCGCGTTTCCCTTGCCCAGATACTTACATGGCTCTACTGCATGGAGATTTATAACTTTTCATATTAAACGTTGTCCAAAAAGTCAGTAACCACACCGGATAAAGAGAAAGAAATCCAGCCACT
>NW_011901383.1:1417-2805 GCF_000151845.1 Pteropus vampyrus | reverse complement strand
TGCAGTGCATGGAGATGTGGCCAAGGAGGAATTAGGAGGATACAGCCCTCAGACGACTCTTCTCCCACTTCCTAATCTCCTCTGGGCACCTCCCACTGGCTGGACCCAAGGACTAGCCAAAGGACAAAGCAGCTTGTCAGTATAGTACAGGTGCAAAGGAGAAGATAGGGAAGGGTAGAAAGTGGATCTAGAGAGCAAACAGAACAGAGCCAGCAAGCACACACTCTTGAATTTACAGTTTCTTACCCAGTGACTGGCCCTAGGAGGCGAAAAAGGGAAATGCAGTGGGGGACCCAGCTCTCAGGCTTTGGGCCACCCTGCCTGTTCCCTGGGTTAAATATGAGGCAGCTGTCTTCTGATGGACCAGGGCAGCTCTCCACTTTGTTTCCCCCTCTTACCCTCACCTCAGATGGCTACCTCCAGAAATACGTGGTATATAAAGTCGCACAAAATACAGGCAATTATCAGGCAGCACAAGAGTAACTGTGCAGATCTTGATACGTATTTTCAGTTATCCTTATTGCAAGTTGTTTGATGGTAATGCTAAACTCTGTTCACCTGTGACAAGTCTTTGGTGGTTCGTTGTCCATGTCGCATGGTCATTTTCTCACGGTGAAACGTGAGAGCAGATTGCTTACAAGGACTTTTTATCCCCAACCCTACACCCGCAAAAGAGGAAGGCATCCCAGGAAGAGAAGTGGCTTAGGGTGTGTGGCTCTTCCTTAATCAATGAAAATTGAAACTCTGGTGAGATACTTTCATCTTTGGATGTGCCAAAAAAAAAAAATTATTTTACTCCCTAAGATCCCATAAAAGAAGTACTGTCCACTCATATTTAGTATTCCGCGTGTGTGTGTGTGTGTGTGTGCGTGTGTGTGTGTGTGTGTGTGTGTGTGTGTGAGAGAGAGAGAGAGAGAGAGAGAGAAGATGTTTTTCATTTCCCAAAGACTTGATTCTTGTGTGTATAGACAGTGGATGGAGAAATCTGAGAAAGAGTGTTGGGATGGTCAAGTCCCCGGACATTTTTTTCTCTCCACTGGTTGAAATTTCTTCTACCAGAAGGTGACTATGGCCTCCAGACATTGTTCTTTTCTATTTGGTTACCAGGATTTGCACTTTTAGATGTACGTAAATTTGTTGGGTGCCATTTTTAAAAATCTTTTGCCTTTCATAAACCATTCAGATATATATCTTGACATTTGGAACTGCTTTGTCAACTATGTTTCTAGTCATATAATGATATAATCCAGGATTTATCCAGAAAATTCTTTCCTAGGGCTAAATGTGTTCCTCCCTTCTTTCCCTTAGGCAGAAGGAATGCTTGTATTTTACTCAAGTATCTTTTTGAAGCCTTTTACTATTTCCTTTACTTGGTAATTGAACTGCAT
>NW_011901383.1:0-627 GCF_000151845.1 Pteropus vampyrus | reverse complement strand
AGTGTTGGGATGGTCAAGTCCCCGGACATTTTTTTCTCTCCACTGGTTGAAATTTCTTCTACCAGAAGGTGACTATGGCCTCCAGACATTGTTCTCTTCTATTTGGTTACCAGGATTTGCACTTTTAGATGTACGTAAATTTGTTGGGTGCCATTTTAAAAAATCTTTTGCCTTTCATAAACCATTCAGATATATATCTTGACATTTGGAACTGCTTTGTCAGCTATGTTTCTAGTCATATAATGATATAATCCAGGATTTATCCAGAAAATTCTTTCCTAGGGCTAAATGTGTTCCTCCCTTCTTTCCCTTAGGCAGAAGGAATGCTTGTATTTTACTCAAGTATCTTTTTGAAGCCTTTTACTATTTCCTTTACTTGGTAATTGAACTGCATATAACAACCCTTCCAGGGACTTAGTCCTTCGCCAAGTAGTCCTTCTCCCTATCCACATTCCCCCAAGTACTCAGCGTTCCTTGGCTCTCATCTAAAGTTCTAGGCTAATGGTATTCATGAAGACTCTTTCATGATGCTTATTCTCTGAACCTTGGGAAATTTCTCTCTCTCTCTCTCTCTCTCTCTCATTCTCTCTCTCTCTCTCTCTCTCTCTCTCTCTCTCTCTCCTTCCC
>NW_011901382.1:2707-4069 GCF_000151845.1 Pteropus vampyrus | reverse complement strand
CCGGGTCTCCTCCACAGAATCCCTATCTCCTTTCCTCGCTTCAACTTTCTTTATAGCACTTACCTCCCCTGACGTTATATTTTATATTAATATGCTAACTTTGTTTATGCCGCTAATGGAACAGAACTTCCATAAGATGGGACTGTTCTTTCGTTTATTGCTCTACTGTAAACAAAATGACTTTGTGCTTTGTTGGTGCTTACTGAATAGTCTATGGATGAATGGATGGATAGATGGATGGATGGATGGATGGATGGATGGATGGATGGATGGATGGATGGATGAATAGATGAGTGAATACATCTTTCTCAAATGACCTTGTATCCCCTAATGGGCAAAGGCTGGGTCTGAATCCTCTTTGAGTGCTGTTCTAAGGCTAGAACACTGGAAGATCCTTAATGAATTAAACAAACAAACGAACAAACAAAAATACATGGATGTTAGTTCCCTTCTGGGGCTAGGAAGCGGGACTGATTATAGGGGTAATTAAGAGGCAAATATGACAACTGTCTGGTTATTTCTCCTTGCTTTGGGGGCAAATGGGTAAAGGTGGTCTAAATTCCAAACTCGTTTAATCATTTATTTACCTGTAAACTCAGAAGACACTGAAATGGAAAGCAAAGGGGCGAGGTGATGTCCGTCCTGACTATGCATGTCAACCACCTTCTACCGGAAGCACATAGCTAGCTCTAGCTCTTTGTCATTCCTATTCTTGCATCTGGATGGAAATAATAGGACTTTCAGTAAAATGGGGCTTCCATGATGTAGCTCAAAGAGCACTCGATATGGGCTGTCACCGATTCACTGTACAGCCTTGAGCTAGCCACTGGACTTTCCAGGCCTCATTTTCTCTAGCTGTGATAGCGGGTAACTTTTCCCCTTGCTGTAAAAACCTCATTGAGAATCATGTTTATAAAAGGACTGTATATGTTGCAAAGTGATTTACACACATGAGTGTTTAGCAAAAGAAGTTTTGAAAATGAAGGAAGAAACCAAACACAAGGGGTAACGGGCAGAGACGAACTGACTTCACAAATAGCAAACCTATAAATCCAGAGGCTTTCTAGCACTTCCAGTACTTTCGATGCCTCCATCATCCATCCATCAAGCTTCCTCAAAACCTCTTACCAGCCACATAACAGGGATCTTTTAAAGGCACTGTTTTGCTCCCATTTCCCAGGAAAAAACAAACAAACAAACAAACAAAAAAAACCTAGTGATGGAGCTGCCAATTGTTTTGAAGGCAGCCTGTGATGTCCTTGGGATATCCCCTACTGGGCCTGATCAGGAAAACCCCAGGAAAGTTAGCTACTATGGGCAAAAAGTCAAACACAAAGTGACAAGCAGAAAGAAGGGAAAAGA
>NW_011901382.1:0-304 GCF_000151845.1 Pteropus vampyrus | reverse complement strand
TTATTAGGCAAAGAAACAATAAGGAATGGTAGCCCAGAAATGCAAACAAAACAGATCTTTGATCTCTCTTTCTTTGTGCCTGACATTGGTTCAGGTCCAACTGCTGACTTTCGATTACAGAATACGCAGCAACGCCTGGAACCAGGGAGGGAGTAAGACAACCATTGGCTTGGCACCTTCCATCCACCGGTCCCTGACTTACCACTTTGCTCACGTTATTTTAATTAATCGTTGCATGTTTGTGAAGCAGGTTCTATTATTATCTCCTTTTCACAGATGAAGACATTGAGACTCTGAGAGATTA
>NW_011901381.1:3176-3488 GCF_000151845.1 Pteropus vampyrus | reverse complement strand
CTTGTGTGTTCCGCTCCTTGCTCCCCGGGTTGTGGGTTGGGCCCTGCTGTGCGCGGCTGCTGCCAGCTCCTTACCGAGGGGGCGTGGCACATCTGGTGAGCAGGTCCCTGTTGCCCTGGGAGCCCAAGCGAGTGGAAGGTAGGGAATGCTGGGAAAGGCTCTGAGTCCCACCCGGCACTGTGCGCTTCCGACGTGTTTGGCTAGTACGAGGTTGCACTGTTTACGCAAATAAAGTTAGTGTTCCTGGGGGCCGCGGCGTGTCGCCAAGCATTCAGACGCCTCGGCCCCGCCGCCCTCAGGCCCCCTCCTCTT
>NW_011901381.1:0-1379 GCF_000151845.1 Pteropus vampyrus | reverse complement strand
GCAGGGGACCTCATGAGGGTGCTCGCCCAGCGTCCCTCCCACATGAAGGTGGGGATGATTTTTTAATGGCATTTTCCTTGTTTTTCGTGATTTTTATATCACAAGCTTAAACACAGGAAAAAACTCGAGAGACCAACGTTCCCGTTTATCAAACGTAGAGCATTTAGAAAGCGGAGCCGGGTGTTGAGTGAGGGCCCCTCCCAGTCGCGGCCCTCCCCGCGGTAGCCGCCATCGGCGTCACGCACGCCTGTCTCCCTGCCTGGTGCACAGGCCATCTGGGCGGCCTGTACGGGGACCTTGGACACAGGTTGCGTGTTGCAGTGGGTCTGCGTCATCCTGACTGAAGCGTCCCTGGTGGGTGGCGTTGGGTACGTCCTTGCCGCCAGTGCAGGTGCTCTTGGGAGCGGCGTTTTGGGTGCTGCTACGTTGCCCCCAGCACCACCTGGGGTGTCTCTCTTTTCGCTGGCCCGTCCCCGGCGCTGAGGAGGCCCCACCTCGGCAGCATGTGGCGAGTTGGGTAGGTTGTGTGGATGGCTTCCCGCCCCTGGGAAGCTGACCTCCTCGTTTTCACTGACGTCTTCAAAAGTCTTTTCAGGGTTGGAAATCTGTGGAGTAGGCGAGCCCAGCACTCTGCCCCCGCTTCGGCAGTCACCAGTCCCCACACCTGTCTGGTGTCCCTCACCTGCTGCCTTGTGATGGCTTTGAGGCAGGTCCCAGTCATATCGCTTCCCCCACGGATGTGTCCGCGTAGAGAACAAGGGTCCGAAACAGCCATAGTCGTGCTGCGGACGGTTGTCAGTTGGCGTGGTTTTCTGACGCGGGGCGCGGTTGGGGTCAGGTTTGAGGAGCCCGCCCTCCCCAGCCCTGCGGCTCTGCACAGCCCTCCCGCAGCCGGGGCTCGCTGCAGCCGGCCGCGTGCTGGTTTACGCCCCCCTGCCCATCGGCTGCCAGCGCTCGCGGCCCTGTCCCCGCACCTCTGGCCACCTCTCCGAATCCCACAGTGGCTCCCCGAGCCCTGCCCTGTGCGGGCCAGTCCCCCTTGTGCTCCATCGCCGGGCCGTGCTCGGCCCCTCGTCCTCCTGTGCGAGGCCCCCGCTCTGCTTTGGGCTCGGCCCGAGTCCCCCGGCGTGCATGTCCGTCTTGGAAGCCTCGCTCCCCGCCGTCTACGAAAACACGGCCGCGGCCGCCTCGCTGCCCACGAGGATGTCGTCAGCGTCTTCGTGGGAGGCGATGCTTTGCTCCATAAAAATCTCCACGAAAGTTGAGTGCGGGAGTGTTTTTAAAAATGAGTTTTGTTTTGTCGTTTGTGTAGATCTAGGTTTTTGTTTCTCGATTGGTAGAATACGTTGTAGAGTCTCTTACGTTATTTTCATGGACAT
>NW_011901380.1:2686-3018 GCF_000151845.1 Pteropus vampyrus | reverse complement strand
CTGTAGCATAAGTGGTAGCTTTTTTCTGTTGGTTCATGGTAGAGCCAATTCCTCACTTTTACAGGGTCTGAAGATGGCTAAGTGCCTCACCACCTGAGGTTATACAGCACCAGCTGGGCTTGTTACGGACTTCCTTTATAAACTGTGTTTCAGAGAACCGTTTTACGATTCTTGCGTCATGAAGTGCTTTTGGTTTTAGGAATCCGAGGATCTACAACGGCAGGCGTTGAGGGCTGCCAGTCTTGGTGTCGGATCTGTCCTGGAGCGCCGGCCTCACCTAAATTCGTTACACAGCACCTCGAGGGGTGCTTTACCTTTTTCCTTCCATCCTA
>NW_011901380.1:0-1456 GCF_000151845.1 Pteropus vampyrus | reverse complement strand
CAGTCTTGGTGTCGGATCTGTCCTGGAGCGCCGGCCTCACCTAAATTCGTTACACAGCACCTCGAGGGGTGCTTTACCTTTTTCCTTCCATCCTACCACTAGTAAAATGGCCTTACTGATCCTTTTATAAGGATATTGCATGAAGAACATGAAATACGTATTTCTGCAAAAAAATAAGTCCATCGCGTATTATTATGTTTGAAGAGGATATTTTAGAACTTTTTATTGAAATAGAATATACCTACAGAAAACAGGATATACCTATACTTCTAAGGGTACAGCTGGATGAGTGCTCACAAAGTGAACACATCCACGTATCCAGCACCTCGATCAAGAAACAGAACATAATCATCATCTCAGAAACTCCCCCGCCCGGGTTTTCTTTTCGGAACTTGCCCCCCCAGTTTTACCCGTTCCCCCGAGCGGTATTGTCGAGTTCAGCTATTTTCACACTTAGATTTCGTGATGGTGAACATGACTGTAACACCGGAGAGACGAAATAGCTGTTATCCCACCTGGATCCAAGAGAACCTGTGTTTTGATATGAAGGCAGGATTTCCAGGGGTTAGAGAGATAGGAGAGCTTAATAGTTAGCACAGGTAAAGGAAAATGATAACAGTGAAGGGAAGTTTCATGTGTTCTCGAAAGGTACAGGAGAGCAGAAACATCCCAGGTCAATAAAGTTTGTGGTCGGTGATTTGTTAACAGTTAAAGAGAAATGTCCAAGTCAAAGACAGCGTTGGCATTTTGCACTGGCATTTGGTTCTGCTAAGTGGCATCTTTAGGGGAAGGAAGGCAGTGGTTTTCGCGAGTTTTGTTTTGTTTTAAGGAGCGCGAGTGTCTACTGCATATACATGCAGTGTGAGCGAAGGCTCGGATGTATGTAATAAGCAGCCTCTGCCCTCCAACAGTTTGTACATTGGTTGGAGGGAGAATTTTAAAATTCACTAGGGCAAGGAGAAGGCCTCACAGGACGGCTTAACTGAGTGGTGACAAATCAGGAGAATTCAGAGAAAGAAAAGCGGGCGCTCCAGATGGAAGGAACAACCACGGCGTCCGCAAGGAAGTGGGGACGTCCAGGTGGTTTTCTGAGGACCACGAGGAGACAGACCGGTCTCAAGAGTGCTGAGAGTTCTGGTAGATGTGGCTGGAAAGTGCTTTCCACGGCGGCTAGACAGCATGATGGATACAAACGCGGGTGGCAGAGGTGCACAGACCTGGATCTGGGTTCGAATTCTGAGTTTGTCACCGAGCGTGTTGAACCTCAGCCTCAGTGGTCAGAACTTACTCGTGGTGTTGTAATGAGGATGAAATTACAGGAGATAATACAGTAATGCATTCAGCACAATGCCTGGCACATAACAAGGCCTTAATGACACATTAGCTGTCATCCTCACCTGCAAGCGTCTGTGTGAACTCTGCAATCTACTCTTGTATAGTTTTCAGTCAAAGTCTT
>NW_011901379.1:4424-5809 GCF_000151845.1 Pteropus vampyrus | reverse complement strand
TCTCTCATTGCTCTCAATTTGGGGGCCGGGGGGCGGCATTTAGCCTATCCCTTCACCTCCTGCAGTGCATCTCTGTATCATTCTCCCTCCAGCCTATCCCCGGCACACACGTTTATTTTTCCTTGTCTACTCAGACAAAGATATTTGGGGTAATTTGGGAGCAGAGAGTTGTTATTCTATTAAAGGGGCCATTTTTCAGATAGATTTTGTTTTAATGCAGTACCTGTCTCAGAAATGTTTCTGTTCAGGTTTTCAAAGTAATTGGTCTGTGACCTGGATACCCAGAATTCTTCATTTTTTCCCAAATAATTTTACATGATAACACAAATATCATACTTTTACAATTTTTTTGATTGACAGTTAATACTTACAAGCACCGTTTTTACATTCCTGTAATTACATGAACTAAAAATGCTTAATTCTATTTTTATACTCCTTATACTGCTCATGCTCTAAAATTTGATTCTGAAATTTTCGATGATTTCATCATTTGTTAGGTATGCTCAAAAGTCAGAATTTATGCTGGGAAGCACAAAAGCAAATTTCTCTATCAGAGGATTTTGATTTATGGCCCAGTTTGTTTCAAAACTAGTACCAAAGTTTGCAAAGGATTTATTTTTTTTAATAAATTAGAACTCAGATTATCACTATTATAATGTCGTTCATGTTCTGTTATGCCCTGATGAATGACATAAAAGTATATGAGACTGAGACTAGAGGTTATTTGCAGTTCCCAGTAACCTTTCTTATTTGTGTGAAAATGTTAGTGCAGGGATTGCACACTCGAATGTTTACAGAGCCAGGTACGTGCGGTGGATAACAATAAGGCAGGCCAGGTGTGGGAGAGTAGGGATTACTGGGGACAGTGGCAATCTGGAGAGCCCCTTCTCCTCCCGTAAAAGTGGACGACAGCTGTTCAGCTCCAGCTCATCGTGGCCATGTGGAAATGAAAGCAAGTCCAGGGTTGCTAAACGTGAACTGAAAATATAGATATTTATGTGAAATATGAAACTGAAAATATAGATATTTGTGTGAAATATGATTTCCGAATGTTAGCACCTAATTCATTTCTTTCTAAACAAAAAATACTGAGGGCCACTGGTTCACAATCTCTTCTTTAGTGAGTCACTTTCCGATGTACCATCTCTCATCCTCTTCCTTCTCTTTGTCACGGTAAGGACAATTCAGGATATGGTTGGGGTTTACTTCCCCCCACAAATGATACCGTTTTTATTCAAAAACTGGGTTGGCCAAGGGGCATATGGGATGTGTGTGATGTGTAAGACAGAACCACAGCTCAAGACTTTCTTGGGGTGGGGGCAGGGGAGGAAATTGTCATACACCACATGTGATTGGGGACACTAATCACATGTGGTCACATCTGA
>NW_011901379.1:0-1950 GCF_000151845.1 Pteropus vampyrus | reverse complement strand
AACTATGCTTATAAAGAGCCCTTCAGTAAGTGAGAAGTTACTGCAGCAGTGGAAAGCGTAGTGTTTTGTAAAGCAGGCCAGAGAAGGCTGTGACTAGGACAACTCGGGTGCCTTGGGGTCACCCTTGGAGGAAGGGTTTGGGGAGAGCTTCAGGTTTAATTTGGGAGTCTTGAGAAAACACTAAGCTGGATGCAGTAACTCTGCAGAATCCTTGGCTTTGAAAGATTCTTTAATCCTGTTGGAGCTTGAGGCTGTTTGTTTATTTTTTTTTCCTTTGGAATTGGTGGAGGATGAGGGGAGGCTGGCATCATGTGTGAGTGAGTCCCCTAGAGCAAGGACCTTGTTGTGAAGGATTGAAAACGAAGACACTCAGCTGCATGTAGACACCTGGATGCTTAGACCACCCACCTTCGGGCCTGGAGTGATTCTAAGGAGCCTCGCTCACTTCCACGGAGGTTTGTTGTGACTTGGGGGTCACTGGATAAGCTGTAGCCTAGGCACCTATCATGGTGCCTCCTCTAAGAATGTCCCAGAATGGTATATACATGGAACAAAATTTAGTTTCCACCGGACCAAGGGGATGTCTGGCGGATTGTTAAGTCTTAATCCTGGCACTCACTCTTCAACGGTGCCTTCTCTAACTGCTTTCACCTCTCGTGTTTTGATGCCTAAACCAGACTTCCTTGGAATTAAGCCTCCTCCTTTTTCAGTGCTTGTTATTTATTGGTCTCACAATAGCAGAAGTGACCCCACTTGTGGGTGTCCCTCACACATGCAAAGCACGTCTCCTGTAAAAAGTCATAACAAGACCACAGCACTGTTACCACATCTTATTTCTGATTGGCACTGCATACATATCAATATTTTAGGATATCAGTGTATTATTTCCACCTTTTGTATGAGCCTTACCTTTCAATGTTATTACAGATTCTCTAAGTAGTTATTATTGTTCACCTAAAATAATTTGGGACTCTCCTGTTGACTCCCTCAGACTGCCAGTAGTTTTATAAAGGCCTTTCGGTTGTCTTTGCACTAAGTTCTTCCTGTTTGTGGAGTGAACTGATGTGTTTAACAGCTTTCACCTAAGTTACTCTTTAGTTTGACAACCTCTAGCATTTGGCATCTAGTAATTAAATTAACTTCAGTATACATTTCTAAATGGTAAATTTACCGTTATTATTTTTATGTCCATACTTCTTGTCTTGACTCATTTAGTTAATCATTTTGAATTATGTGTATTTTTGTAAATACCTCCCATCTTTCGTGGGCTGAGGCATCGTAGGAATACATTTTTTCCTCTGGCATTTCTTCCAATCCTGCTCATTCCATTCCATGAAGAGACCCCCTGTGATCTTCGCTGACCTCCAGCAGATGTCCATCTTGTACATTTATTTGTCCTTGTTTTGGGGGCCTAATATTTATTTTATAAAAATATACAATGAGTTCCTGGCAAAGAGTTTGAGCCTCTTGTCACTGTAGCCCTGACATTGACACCAGCACAATGCCTGGCATGTAGTTGGTACTCCGTAAATGTTGAATCAATGATCAAATTATTTTTATTAAGATCCATATGGCTGTTACTAATATCTATTATGAATAATGATGTTATCTTATAAGGGAGCTTTTAAAATGAATGAAATAAGAGTTTTTAACAGGCAGTGGGAGTTGCACCTAGAGGAGCAATGACTGCTACAAAAATATTGCCAGGGTAAACTGGGAACAGGCAGAAATAAGCCTTCACTTCAAATGATAGTCTATCAAAATTTGATGAGCATGTTTAATCAACGTCCCCATCCATGCCTTTAGTTCAGTGAGGACTTGTGAAACCCTACTCGTTTACTTGTCTGCATGCCCTGCTCATTTGTATGCAGACTGAACAGAATAAAACAGCTGCTCACCTTTGCTTCCCAGCTACTTACAGGTCACATGTCACATTCCAGGTCCTCAGTA
>NW_011901378.1:2464-3369 GCF_000151845.1 Pteropus vampyrus | reverse complement strand
CCCTCGGAAAGGCGGGAGAGGGGCTCAGCGGGAGCCCCCCAGCCTCCACGGCCTTGCACCGGGGCCCGCCCGCCCAGCCCCTCCTGCTTCAGAGAGCACCCCTCGGATTCCGTGCGTCTGCCCTGAGCAAGGCGCGCCAGGGTCCCTGTGGGCCACCCAGGGCTCCGGAGGGCGGGTGGCCCAGCGGCCACTGGGTGGTGTGTGTCTAGCAGAGCAGGGGCAGGGGCTGCTTACCCCTGAGGCGGTGCCCATGGTTCCGGGGGGGCCCGGGGGCCCGGGCGGGCCTGGAGGGCCAGGGACGCTGATAGCTGTGAGAGGAAGCAGAGGTGGGCATGGGCCGGCCCCAGCTGGAGGTGGCTGGCGCCCAGGCCCGCCCCCCACCGGACTCACTCTGCCTGTAAGGGCCGGGGAAGGACGGGGGCCCTGGGGGCCCTGGGGGGCCCGGGGGGCCGGGAGGCCCCTGGCGCCCCTCGTAGCCGACGCCAGGGGGTCCCCGAGGTCCGGGTGGGCCAGGCTGGCCCGGGGTGCTCTCTCCTTTGGGACCCTAGGGTGGACAGTAAAACGGCATGGTGACCTGCGGTCCCCAGGCCACGCAAGCAAGTGCCAGGGGCTGGGCTGCATCTGCCCAGAGCCTATGCAGGGAGGACAGACAGCCTCTGAGCTGTGCCAACTCCCTGCCCAGGCCTGAGCGTCTGGGACCGTCCCCCCCAAACTGTGGGTCACAGCAGCTGCCCCCTCAGTTCCCTCCACCTCCCACTTCCCCCTGGAGTCTTTCAGGGCAGGTGGTCTCCCGGCGGGGCTCAGTGGGTCCTGCTGGGCAGGAACCAGGCCAGCAGACTGGGCGCGAAGGCTGAGGAGGGGCGGGGTGGGGTGGGCTGGGGAGGGCTAAGGAGGGCTGGGGTGGG
>NW_011901378.1:0-852 GCF_000151845.1 Pteropus vampyrus | reverse complement strand
CTTAGAAAGACGCTCTACTTAAGAGGCTGTGGTTTTGGGAATAGCTAACAAGTGACCTTGGGTTAACCTTCTCCCATGACCTTCCCCCTGGAAACCTAGCAGAGCTGGAAGATGGAACCGCTGGGGTGACACCGTGAGGCCAGGGAGATGCCTCCACCCATGGGTGGGAGTGGGGTGACACCGTGAGGCCAGGGAGATGCCTCCACCCATGGGTGGGAGCCCCCGCTCTGGGCTCTGCCTCGGCCGTCGCAGGGGACTCCACCACCGCCCAGGGTGGCCCAGCTCACATGCTGTCACCCGGCTCCCGTCCTGGCTTCCCTGCTTCGTGTGGGGGTCCTGCTGCTCCAGGGCCGCTGCGGGGCGCAGGGCAGGGGCTTGGAGCCCCTGCGCCTCACGATCTGGTGTTGGTGCCCTGCCCTTGAGATGCAGGAGTCTCAGGCGCCGTGTCTGGCTCCTGTCGTGGCTTCTCTGTGCCTGGAAGGCGCTGTGCCGAGCATCTTCCGTGGGGACCTCCTGCTGGCCTCCGCTGGTCAGCAAACGGCTGCACGACGCCAGCTCTCCACGGCCTGCAGACTCGCTTCAGCCGGCGGGGCCCCCGTGGGGAACACGCTGGGTGCCTTGTGTTGGCTCCAGGCCCCAGGTCCAGGGCGGCACCTGCCAGACCCTCCATCCCCGGACAGACCTGTCCGCGGGTCCTGTCACTCGCTGAGAGCCGTTACGCTTTCCCTCGTCACGGTGGGTTTGTTTTTCCTTTCCGGCCCTGCTGTCTGCTTTCTGTTTTGAACCCGTGTTGTCAGGCGCATACAGATTTGGGGTCCTCCCCCTTTGCGGTGGGTTCTCCTTATCGTTGCG
>NW_011901377.1:3756-5686 GCF_000151845.1 Pteropus vampyrus | reverse complement strand
TTTCTACCTGTATCTAACCTTTAAACCGCAACAACAAAAACAATGTAGTTGTCTAGCAGGTTTTAACTAACCTTTGTGTGTAAATGAATACATGATCATTCTTTCTACAACAGTAGACTCAAAGTCTCAATGATTACTCTGAATGTCTATAAACTATATTGATACCTTTTCAAGTCCACTTGCAATCTATTTTTGATATTCTATAATTTAAAAAGCAAATTATAAGTTAATGTCCACCAACATTCTTTAAAATAATACCAGGATAAAATATACATGTATATTATCTTTTCTTATTCATGATTCTTAATTTAGACCATTTTAAAGTTTAAGGTTTATATCAAAAACTTAATTATAAAAGCTTTAATAGAACAATTATAAGATCATGTAGAATCATCAGCATTACCATGGTTTGCCTAATGGTCTTTAGTAATTTTAAAACATGTTTACCCATTTGTTTGGCATTTCTTCCATCAAGAAGTAGGGTCTATGTATCCACTGCTTTGATTCTGTGTCAATTTTAGTGGCTATTGGCAATAGTGTATAGTAGAAGTGACACTACTGCCTTCTGGAGCTAGGTTTTAAAACTAACAACTCTTGTTTGTCTATCCGAATTACCTATACTGGAACCTGAGTTTTCAAATGAATGGTCTGACTGCTCTGTAAGCACAGTAAGTGAATGACCGCATGGAAAAACATTGTGACTACAAGAAAAGATAGAGACAATCAGCCAGGGCCAGCCAATATCTGCCATAGGCACCTGCTATTTCAGCTCCAGCCGCATGAAACAACCTGAGCTGGAATGGCTTAGCTAAGCTCGTTTCAAATTCCTGAGCCACAAAAATCATGACAGATGATAAGACACAATTCTTTTCATTTAGAGAAATAGAAAATTTAGGAAGAAAATCTCTTGTCCTCTGTATTAATCATAGTTTTCTAGAAAATATAACCAACTCAGCAAGGTGAATACAGAAAAATTTAATTACCAAGTGCTTTTCTTTCTTTGTTCTAAGAACAACTAGGTAAACAAAATATTGTTTGTGATTTCAATAAGTTATAAAATATTTATAATAAGTTTTATAAAATGTTACATGGCATACATTCAAAAATACAAAATCTTTGAAAGACATAAAATTAAGTGTTCTTGGATGGAAAAACAATTTAAAAATTTCAATATTTCTAGGCTAATGCAATTAATGCTATTCATTCAGAAATCCAACAGACTTATGTTGTTGCTGTTGTGTTATTGAAGAAAATTATCTAAAAGTGTATTTTAAATAAGAAATGTCTAACAGTAGTCACAATGTATTTGAAAAGAATTACTCAGAGTTATTCTATGTATAACTCAGGTTTTTTTCATCCTAGTTGGCCACCCAGTGCTTGTTCTTCTCGTGGATATGGAAAAAAGAAAAGAAGAAACTTCAAGAATGCAAATATATTAAAATTCTCTGCTTGCTTCTTTTCTGCAAGTATTCCATTGGCTCAAATCACAGCATGATCAAGACAAAAGTCAAGGGACAGTCTTGAAGATGATAACCAACAGGAGTATTGAGATTGGTAAGGTAATTTTTGTTATGGTATCAGCACC
Source organism: Pteropus vampyrus (assembly GCF_000151845.1). Lineage (NCBI taxonomy): Eukaryota > Metazoa > Chordata > Mammalia > Chiroptera > Pteropodidae > Pteropus > Pteropus vampyrus. The sequence continues at coordinate 4,101 of NW_011901377.1, read as the reverse complement.
CCTTTCCACGGAGATGGGTATGAGAAGAAAGAGTGAAAATTTTTCTGAACAATACTTTATTCTGGGATCCTTGGGTATGGACTTCAATTAAGAAAGATTGTATTTCAAGTATTCTTGAAATTAGACCACCTTAGGAATCTAAATATTCCTGTTTTATTTCTGGTTTTTACCCTCTAATCTCTGTTTTTGAGGTAACTCCTTATCCATTTGTTCTCAATTCCAATTTTTTCTTCCCTCTAGCCCATCCTCTATATCAGTGCTTCTCAAACTTTTGAAGGGTATAAAAATCAACTGCGATCTTCCTAAAATGTGAATTCTAAATTTTGGGTAGGACCAAGAGACTCC
>NW_011901377.1:0-361 GCF_000151845.1 Pteropus vampyrus | reverse complement strand
ATGCCCAGTTTGAAGAATGCACGAGGGGCTGACATGAGAATGAAACGTCAGGCACCAACTTTATTGCGAGAAGCACACTTCTATTGCCAGGAGCACGCTTCTTTCATTGTGGAGAGCGTGCTTCTGCACTAGGGCACCTCATGGGCTCCACATATATGTCACAGAACAACAGTGGAATTTTGCCACACATGTGCGACACAATAAACTGAATCATGCTTACATGAGTTGGGTGCAGGTACCCTATTACACTAATGTAACATTCTAAATCCGGGATGCTATTCCTAGCCAAGAACCTGGATCACAGGCAGACCTGGGACCAGCCAGGCCTGGGGCCCATAGTCTCTCATTTTATATTTAAAAT
>NW_011901376.1:2753-3385 GCF_000151845.1 Pteropus vampyrus | reverse complement strand
TCAAACATTTGCCCTTAGCAGTAATCTCCACTTAAAATATGAAGGAATGAGTCGGCTTCCCAAGTGAGAGAGCTGGCTGAGAGGAGTTGGGAGAAACTCAGATGCAGCCATCTCGTTTCTGTCCTATGTCCCAGCTGTTCTAGAGTGAATTCTTGGCTAAAACCTGGGCCACCTTTTCTGTTCCCAGACGCTGCTGTGAGGGTGCCGTTCCAACTCAGTGACCCAGCGACCAAGGAGGAGGAGGCCGGTGCGAGTGTGATGTCTGGGGCAGACGTGACCATATCGGGGGAGGCGATGGAGTTTCAAGGCTCCTTCCAATACCAGGTCCTCTCCACACCATATGAAACCTGGGCAGAATTTCAAAAGAGGTGAGGCCAAGGGAGAGGATTGATCTGGTCAAAGGCCCTCAGTGGGTGCTCCTCTCATGGGCAAAGAGGCATCTAGCAGGTTTTGTTCCCGAGGCTCAGAATGAAGAAAATGATGTCCCAGACACGGCCTCTCTTCTTGGGTCGTCATACGTTCATTCATTCAACTATGGCTTGTTAGTTACGTAATGAATGTTTATTCCAGTGGCGTTGTCCATTACTGTGCTGTTTCGAAGTGAGAGTCATGAGAGGACGGATGGAAATGCC
>NW_011901376.1:0-735 GCF_000151845.1 Pteropus vampyrus | reverse complement strand
GGAAGCCTAGCCAACTGGGGTAAAAACGAGGCTTAGACATAAGTAAATGTCAAATGACATAGCACCTTAGAGACACAGTAAAGGGTTTGAATCCCTGCCTCCAAGGGATATGAGAACCCCACACTGGATGCTCAGTACCTTCTCCACTGACGAGCTGGTTAAGGACTCTCAGGATGCCACTGGGCTAATATCCAGTGCACCAACCCCAGTGGGGCCTCACGTAGAAGCAGAGTTGAGTCTCAGAACTGAAATGGAGATGAAAATGTGCCTCCAGTACTTCAAACCTCTCACTTCCTCTGCTCAAACCTACATCTTCAAGTCAACCCTTCCCACCCACCTCCCCAGGGTGATTGATCCATAAACAACCCCATGTACTTGACATGGAAAATTCAGAACCCCCCCTGCTTCTTCGTTGTGCATCCCTTTGCTCCCCCTTTCACCCCGGTTGTGCTTCCAGAGAAGGATGGACGTGGGTTTCTCCAGCTTTGACGACAGGGCTTCCTAAAGTCACTGTCCACTTCTACCTCTTCAGATGAGAGGTGCTCACACTGAAAAGTCAGACCAATAGACCTTTGGAAAGTTCAGGTGCCTTCCACACTATGGCATGCGAACTCTCCTTCCCACACCCCCATCAGAAAACGGAGGAGAGCACACCCTGCATCCCAGAGAAGATGTTTGCTTTCCTCAGTAACTTAACCCCTGAGCCAATATCTTTCTATGGGTGGAGGGAACACC
>NW_011901375.1:3371-3800 GCF_000151845.1 Pteropus vampyrus | reverse complement strand
AATTTACATGTTTTTAACGATTAATTCCTACCTGGGCCCATCAGAAAGTAAGTGAACCTGAATCGCTGTGCATGTGCTGGCGGGCGCCCACAGGTGGGGACCACGGCTGTGGAGGCCGCAGAGACTTCTCGTGGAGCAGGAGTGACCGCCTGGGGCCTGGCTTCACGGGCAGCTTTGCTCGTCTGCCTTTGGCTGTCCCCCCTGGCAGCCACCTGTGCGTCTCGGTCTAGCCGCGGGGCAATTTCCCCAACCCGCCCTTTCCGGGGCCAAAACTCTGCATAAAGCTGCTGTGCTGGCTGCCAACCCCCTTTCCCCAACGTCAACTGCAAGTTTGACATGCCATGCCCCCGCCCCCCAGGGACCGCTGTGCCAGACCCAGCGATGTCCCAGACAGCTGGGCAGGGCACCAGCTGAGAACAGCACGGGGGG
>NW_011901375.1:0-856 GCF_000151845.1 Pteropus vampyrus | reverse complement strand
CCTGGTGTTTAAGTCACCCCGTCTGTGGGCGTGCGATAGCATCCTGAGTTGACCGAGACCCCCAGGTCGAGAAGGCTGAGGACAGGGAGGGCGGTTGCGGTTTTTAAGCCTGAGGAGAGGCTGAGCTGAGCTTAAATGGCGGAAGGGACTCAAGTCACAAGAGGAAGAGGTGTCTGGGGCAGAGGCGCCGGTTCCAGGCGCGGCTGTGATCAGGGCAGACACTTGCTGATCTAACGTGGCTGGACTGGATTCTCGCAGTGGGATGGGAACCGGGAACGTGGCCTCATGGGGTCCTCTTTTTCCTGAAGATTCGGAACTCAGGGGATTCTTGGGAACCTCTTCCAGCGTGATCAGAAGCACGTCCGCAGCAGATGGGACCACATCCATCTTCCAACAACCGGCAGCAGGACTTGCTCTAACGGCCGCCTCGGCCAGCGCTCCCTGAAGTGTTACGGATTTCCTCACACGTGCAGGCGGGGACATCTGGCCTTCTTCCCTCTACACGAGTCTCGGCGGCCTCTGGAAAGCAGGGCCTGGAGCGGGGGTTGGAATGCGGGTCAGCGTTTGGACGGTGCAAGCCCAGGGCGGCCGGAGAGAGCGGGAAAGCGGGGTGAGGAGAGCTCAGGGCCACGCGGAGGGACCCGGCGGGCGGCGGCCGCGCTCCCTCCGCCCGCGAGGCTCCTCCGGAAGGTTCACAGCGGGGAACGGTGCCTGGGAGGGGTCTGTGACCGGGAGAGAGGACGGGACCTACCTGTGCCGTTGGAAAGCTGACCTCCCTGCACCCTGGGGCGTGTCATCGGCCCTCCGGACCTTACGTGGGCAGCCAGCTCCCACCCTCCGCCCCGTATGAAGGCAT
>NW_011901374.1:4374-6271 GCF_000151845.1 Pteropus vampyrus | reverse complement strand
AGTCTGTGACTGTCAGCCAGGAACAGCTGACTTTGTGGTGGAAAATAGTGCAGTTATAAAGGAGAATATGCAGAGCCGCATTTAAGGAATTTCTTTGCTAGCAGATGGATCTCTCTGATGGTCCTTAACTTGCGCAGATTCTCATGCTGCTCCTTTGCTCTCCTCAGGAGAATTCTCTCCAAATCCTATCATTTCTTCAAAGTCCTTCCCTTAAATGAAGCCTTTCTTTTCACTACTAACGGTAGTTTTTGTTTTCCTCTTTTCCTAGAGAACATTGCTATTAATACTGGTTCAGCATCAAATCCTCTCCTACTCTGTTGTTTCGTCCTGTTGCATGCTACTGGTCTTAGAATCCTCACGAGTCCATGAGCTGCTTGTGGGAAATACAGTATTACATTTATTGCTTATATTTTTCTTTTTGTCTTCTCATTCTCCTCCTTCTGTGTACAAACATGCTCTAATTTCTCTAGTAATGATAATTTTCCCCTTCCTGTCATCCTGCTATTTCTGCTCTCTTTATTTTTATTGCCAGATTTCTCAAAAAAAAAAATAGTCCAAGTTCATTTAGTCATTTTTTACTTCCTTTTAACCCAATGTAATCTATTTTTATGCATAATAAATGCCTAGTCCTTTATTAAAATGTAGATACGTATACTTGTAAAATAAATAGATCCTAGCTTAATTGAATGTACCTCAAAATCAGGGTATCTTGATTTGGATCTCAGTTTTGTTGCTTATTAATGTTGTTTCTTGGTAAACCCGCTTAAAGTCTTCTCCTTGAGATGGAATATCATTATTTAACTACAAACAGGTTGTGATTTCTGAATGAAAATCTGTGTGTGTACTTGTTTAGTGTATTTGTTAAATTTTGAGTTGGTGTTGCACTATGTATTTAAGCAAACCTAATACCTAAATTCGTAATTTTACCTTAATCAGTTCAAAGCTTTCCCTTATAAAATGAGGCATTTGAAATTCATGATTTCTAAGGTTCTTACTGGTTCTGAGTCTGAGTTTGTGCTCTTTTTATTTTTAAAGGAAAAATTGAGGCTTCTGAAATTGTCCAGTCTCTCCAGATACTAGGTTTGACTATTTCTGAACAACAAGCAGAGTTGATTCTTCGAAGGTAAAGTCTTCAGCTGATTGACAGTTGGTTTTTTTTGACTTTCATTTTCATAGACTGCATGAGAGCGCTGTGTTTGCAAGTGTGGCTTAAAGCGACTCCCTGCGCCTCACCATTCCTCACTGTGTGTGTGCAATCTTTCTTCCCTTTCCCTCCCTTTTCATTCTGCATACACATATGCATCCAAAGTGCAGGAGTGAGAAACAGAAGTGCACCCAAGACTCTTTCTTGCAAGGCCTCAGGGGGCCTTGGAATGGCAGTGAAGTGTTATATCCACAGAGAAGGCTTAAGAGTTTCAGTGCTGCCATTTTTCCCTTTGGGTGTCGAATGGGACAGTGGAACTCATTGTTTCAAGATAAGGAGTCTGGTGGATTCCTTGTATTATTTAACTTGTATGTGGCTGGATGAGAGGGAAATTTCAAAGCTCCCTCTGCTGACTGACAGAGAAACGTCACGGATTTAACACTGCAGAAAACAGAGGTGCCAATTTGAACAGTTCAGCTATTTCATAGGTCAGACCTTTACAGAGTTAATGTTTTATTCACAGGATAGAGCAATAATCTCTGAAGTCTTATGTGTCCTTGTAGACTCTTTTGTTATAGACGCGTCACAGGGACTATTTTTAAGATGATAACAGAAAACAGAAAAGGGCGGTTACCTTACATTAATATTCTTGTGACTGTTTTCAGTCTTCAACATTATCTAAAAAGTTTCTTCTAAATGGCTTTGTTGTTGAATTTATCTCCTTCTAAATGCACCAGGAGCATTTTCCTCCTT
>NW_011901374.1:0-824 GCF_000151845.1 Pteropus vampyrus | reverse complement strand
GTACTTTGACTGAAAAAATGAAAACATCACATATAAAAGGGTAAAGGGTGTCAATATATACGGTGACAGAAGGAAACTCGACTTTGGATGGTGAACGTACAATGCATATAGATGATGTGTTATAGAATTATATACCTGAAATCTATACAATTTTATTAACCAATACACCCCAATAAATTTAATTAAAAAAATTTGTGAGATATAGCTAAGGTGGTATTTAGGGAGAATTATATAACCTTAAAGGTTGTATTGGAAAAGAATTAGAGTAGAAAATTAATGTGCTAAGTTAAAGGGAGAAACCTCATAAAAGGTAGAAAGAAGGAGATAATAAAGACAGCAGTGGAAATAAAAAGCAAAGACAGTAATAGGATCAACAGAGACAAATGTTGGAAAAGACAAACTTCTGGAGAGATTGATGAAAAAAGAGAAACGAGTTGTAAATAAATTATGTCTGATCATACATAGAGACACACAGACATTTTTAAAAGATAATAAAATGTTATGAATAATTTTGTGCCAATACATTTGAAAACATATGAAATAGAAGAATTTCTAGAAAAATATAATTTGCCAAAACTAAATCAAGAAGAAATAGGCAATAGTACTTAAATAAAGAAAACTTTGACCGCACATGGTTCTTACAAACTGTCAACGATCAGATCTACAGATATTTGTAGAATATATAGAAGTACACTGTCTAGTCCATTCTGTGAGGCCATGATAACCATAATAGTAAAGGTACATAGTTAACGAAAGAGGGAAATTGCAGGCTAATCTCATTTATGACATAAATGTAAATATTTTAAAGAAAATATTAGCAACCT
>NW_011901373.1:1928-3400 GCF_000151845.1 Pteropus vampyrus | reverse complement strand
CATTACTGTTAGGATATCTGCTTCTTAGCGCTAGAGTAAATAGTACAATAGTTGAAATGTGGTCGTGTACCCATTGTTGCACTTTCTTTTCAGTGATTTGGTCCCTTAGTCTGAAGCAATATTGTATCAGATATTACATCAGATATCATATTGAATGGTCATGATTTCCACAAGCCTTCAGATGGTAGTGCTGACAGAGACACTGCAGACGATGAAGCCATATCCATAATTGGAGCACATATCAATAGTTGTAAGAACAAATTGCTTCCCCTTCCATGTTTGAAGATGTCTGATGTAAATACTTCACCAGGTAGACAGCTGGTGAGGACCAGGGCAGTCATGCAGAGCTCTGGGCTCAGAAGGGCCCTCATTGGTTTGATGTTCTGCTGTGCTATCTTGAAATTCTCAATATTTCCTGAACTTGAAGCCCCGCATTTTTATTTTGCACTGAGCCTCGCAAATTATGTAGCCAGATCTATGGTTGGTTTTGGAGAGAAGTCTATGCAGTCGGTCCCAAAAATATTGCCTATTTCTATAAAAATGGCTCAAATGTTCATGATCTCATTGTATAAACACTGACATGGCTGAGGACAGAAGCTGGCTTGACATCCACAAGCTAAATCATTCCATCCTCCTGTTTGTTTCAGGATCTTCTGGTAGATATTGACACCTGGATGGAACCAGTTATGTCTCCATGTCTGTATAAGGTCCTCTAGTATCCAAACTCACCTTTATCCCATGGTGACCTTTGCTGCCAAGGGATACCAGTAGCGACTACATCAATTCATCAGAGTTTCTAATAACTTTGAAACTCAACAAGGAAGAAGTCAAGGTATGTTCCCTTTGTTTCTGGGAAATTCAATGAACCCCTACTGATCTCCTCCCTGGAGAATGGGCATGTGCCTTTTGAAGGGCAGCTATTACCAAGTTTCAATAACTCCTGTTATGCCTCCCCCAAGGCAAAGGGTACCAGCTTTCCTAATATTTACATAAGTAAGAGAGACTACCCAATCACCCAAGTGACTCTTCCCAAAGCAATATATGCTCCTAAGGATGCCTTTCATCTATATCCCTAGACACATTAGAACTGGAAGCCTTAAAATGGCAATTTTCCTTGCTGGGGGTAAAAAAAAAAAAAAAAAAAAGCTCTCACCTGGAAGCAGTCCACTACAAGATGATAAAGGATATAATAAGACATGTTAGGCTATTTGTCCTTTATTCTAAAGGTAGAATTGGAACTTAGGGATTTTAATTAGAAGAAAGACTCTGATTATGTTCTTATTTGGAGGAAATATTATTCTAAGTGTTATGTGGGAATTGAACTTTAAAATAGCATAATTGGAAACTGAGAAACCTGTAAAGAGATTGTTGAAAGTAATAGTAGGACAGACTAGTGACAGAAATGGTAGAAATAAGTAAAGTGAGTGAAGGTAGTTAATCTATAGGACTTATTTGTATATGGAACAAGAAGA
>NW_011901373.1:0-358 GCF_000151845.1 Pteropus vampyrus | reverse complement strand
AGTGTTCCTTAAGAGACCGAGGAATAAGGAGACATTGAGTTCTTGCTTCAAATGCAAGAAAGTAGGACTCTGGGCAAAGGGCTGTACCTAAAAGCTCCTGAACCCCTGCCACACATGCAAAGAAACTGGTACTAATCCCTGGCATTGGAGAGTTGACTGTCCACACTCCCAGAGAGGAGGGCAGCCAGCCAACACCCTAGTAGCCCAGGACTAGGAACTATGTGACTGAAGAGGCCCCTGTCCAGGAATGTGGTCACCACTATCGAGGAACCTCAAGTAACTCTGGATGCAATGTGTAAGCAAATTCAGTTTCTTTTAGATACAGGGGCAACCTATTCTGTTCTTCCTGAATTTGCAG
>NW_011901372.1:4598-4905 GCF_000151845.1 Pteropus vampyrus | reverse complement strand
GTCTTCAGGCAGACGTCCACCCACCTCCAAATGGCCACCACCTTTGGGCTGGAGCTGGTGATCCGGCTACGGCCCGTGTTCCAGGCGTACATCACTGTCGGGCCCCATTTCAGGGGCCAGACCAAAGGTGAGCCCCTCCCGCACCTGCCCAGGGTCAGCCGGCTGCCCTGTCCGCATATGGCTCGGCCACACCAGAGGCGAAGGGGCACAATACAGCCTCACACTGACCTAGCGGGTCCAGCGCCCATGGCCTCAGGCCAGCCGCTCTCGGTGGCCAGGCCTCCCAGTGGCGTGGCCAGTGACGGCC
>NW_011901372.1:0-1613 GCF_000151845.1 Pteropus vampyrus | reverse complement strand
GGGGCTACCAACCCCCTCCCTGCAGGTGCCCACCAAGTGTGAGCCCGGCTGCGTCTGTGCCGAGGGGCTCTACGAGAACGCCAGCGGGCAGTGTGTGCCCCCCGAAGACTGCCCGTGTGAATTTGCAGGGGTGTCCTACCCCCGGGGTGCCCAGCTCAACACTGACTGTATGACCTGGTAAGCGGCGGCCCCGCCCTGGGGACCCCAGTGGCCCGGAGCTGTCCCAGGGTTTTCGGGGATGGCAGGGGGTCCCCCACCAAGCCCACACGTGTGTCCTGTGAGGGTGTGCGCGGCCCAGGTCTCCCAGAACAGCCTGTTCCTCCCCCAGCACCTGCTCGAGGGGGAAGTGGACGTGCCAGCAGAGAGCCCGCTGCTCGTCCACCTGCACCCTCTACGGGGAGGGCCACGTGGTCACCTTCGATGGGCAGCGGTTCGTGTTTGACGGCAACTGCGAGTATATCCTGGCCACGGTGAGGCTCGGTGGGGGCACAGGCCACAGTGAGGCCTGGGGGGCAGGGACGAGCCATGGCGAGGCCCAGGGGGGCGGGGAGCCTGGCGGGCTCCACCTCAGCACCCCCTCCCCACAGGATGGCTGTGGCGCCAACGACTCGCAGCCCACATTCAAGATAGTGACAGAGAACGTCATGTGTGGGAAGTCGGGTGTCACCTGCTCCCGGGCCATCAGGATCTCTCTGGGGGTGAGTGGGCTGGAGGGTGTCCCCACTTCTCCACCACCAAGCCCCAGACCCTGGTTCCTTGTCCGCACGACAGGCAGCAGTATCTCCCAGAGCCGGACGGCCTGGGGGGAGGGTTCTCCCAGACACTTGACTCGGCCCTCAGCGCAGTGCCCAGTGTCCTGAAGCTTCCTGCCAACGGCAGGCTCCGAAGGGCCGGTGCCCAGCCCAGAGCTGGCCTTTGGCAAGTGCTGGCCACACGTGTCCTTAATGGACTCGGAGAGTGCAGGCGGGGAAGCAGAGCTGGTGGCATTTGGGCCTGAGGGCAGGCAGCCCGGTGACAGCCCTGCCCCGCAGGGCCTGTCCATCACGCTGGCGGACAGGAACTACACGGTCAGCGGGGCGGACCCCCACGCGCACTACCGGGTGCAGGCCGGCTCCCTGAACCTGGTGCTGGACGTCACCATCGGCAGCAGCTACAACCTGACCCTCGTCTGGAACAAGCACATGTCCGTCTCCATCAAGATCACTCGTGCCGCCCAGGTAGCTCGCGCCCCGCCCAGGCCACCGGGCGGGGGGTGGCAGGTGCGCGCCTGACCCCAGCCCCCGCAGGGCACCCTGTGCGGCCTGTGCGGCAACGACAACGGAAACATGAAGGACGACTTCGAGACGCGCAGCATGTACGTGGCGTCCAGCGAGCTGGAGTTCGTGAACTCGTGGAAGGAGAGCCCGCTGTGCGGGGACGCCAGCCTCCTGCTGAGCCCCTGCACCCTCAACGTCTTGCGCCACGCCTGGGCCATGCGCAAGTGCAACATCATCAACAGCCAGACCTTCGCCGCCTGCCACAGCCAGGTGGGCCGCCCGCCCCTGGGGCCCCGGCCCCCCACGGCCAGGTCAGCCCCGGCCCTCGGGCCTGACCGCACGGCCGCCGGCGGGCAC
>NW_011901371.1:6290-7818 GCF_000151845.1 Pteropus vampyrus | reverse complement strand
GAGGATGTTACGCTAAGTGAAATAAGTCAGAAAAAGAAAGACAAACACCACGTGATTTAACTTATATGTGGAATCTAAAAGACAAAATAAATAAACAGACAAAACAGAAACAGACTCGTGGAAACAGAGACCTAAAAGATAGTTACCATAGGGAGGAGGTGGCAAGAAGGGTGAAAAGGGGAAGAGGAATATAATAAAAAATATAAGTTTACATGGTGACAGATTATTACTAAAATTAGTGGGGTGATCACATTGTAAACTATACTATTGTTGAATCACTATAGTATACACCTGAAACTAATATAACAAATATAAGATTGTATATTAACTATATTTGAATAAAAAAAATAAATTAACAAAACAAACCATACCAGGGCGCTGCTTAAAATTCCTAGTGGCTTCCTTGCACATGATAGCTGAATATCCAACATCCTGATCATGGTCTACAATGCCGTAGAGGTCCTGCCTACTCTCTAAGCTCATCTTCTACTTTTCTCTGGCTCTACTCACACTGACCTAACTTCCATCCCTTGATTATGCCCAACTTGTAGCCATCTCAGAACCCTTAGCATTTGTTCTTCTTTTCCCTTGGAACAAACGTCATACATTTTGTTTCGTGACTGCCGTCTGCTAAGCCATGACTTTATCGAGTTACTTCCTCAGAGAGGCCTTCCTAGACCAGTTTGAAGACTCTTTATCTCCCCTATTCTAGTTACTCTCTACTTCATTACCCCATTTTTTAAATTATATCACAGAACACTTGAAATCTTCTTATGTCTCCTATTTTTTATGCATTTATTTTTAATCTCCCACTACTGGCCTCTAAGTTTCTAGAAGGCAGGGTTCTCTGTCTTGTCATTGCTTTATCCCAGCATGTAGAATGGTGCCTGGCCTAACACATATTTGTTTTCTGTCTGGCTGACAAAAGCACTGAGTACAGTGCCTGGCACATAGTAGATGCTCAATATCTGTTAGTTATTTTATCATCAAGGTATTCTATTTAGTTATATATTTGTTGGCTTCCCCTGCTTTTTTTGGCCCCATCTCACTCATTTTTATATAGCAGCACCACAATGCGCTTGGCACTAAACTGATTTTCTTGAATCTATTTTATTTTTTTATTACAATAAATAAAACCAACTTGTAATAGAGCTCAGACAGAGATTTCTTAGGGTAGCTTTATCTTTTTTCTTTCTCTCGAGTTTGACTTTGGGAAAAGAAGAATCAGATTTCTTGAAAAAATTGGTTGTAAGTTTCCCAAGTTATGCATATTTCCCATAAAACGAATGTAAACTGGCAGCCTGAGGGTTCAACGTAGCACTTGAATGTAATTTGTTTTGCTCAGCAGCATATTAAAGTTTTTTTCAGTGTACATTTAAAAATCAAAAGTGTTCACATTTCACTTGGAAAAAAGAAATTATATTTTCATTTTCCCTTTTTTTAAAAAAAAAAAAAAAAGAATATCCGGATATAGTGAGATCAATTTCATGCCACAGTTAGCTAGAGATGAGTAACATAATGGAAGGGG
>NW_011901371.1:0-2520 GCF_000151845.1 Pteropus vampyrus | reverse complement strand
TGGGGTGAACATGGCTCAGACAAGTTCCCACTCTTGCCAAACTTTAGACTCTTTTATTCCCTAAGATTTTGAGGATGTTAAAAGAACAACTCAACTTCTGGACCTCTTCTCCTGGATGGGCAAATATGGAGCAAAAAGAACCTCGAATGCTGGGCTCACATCTTTAAATTTTCATCTTGTTTTGATGTTAGTCTATTAATTTCTCACTTATTTATTAGCTGTTTGGTTATCTTTAAAAGACTAAAACAAAATGTGTATTCTACCTTTATTAGTAGTCTTCAGTAATGATTTGAATGATTTAAGCTGCCATTACCAAAGCTAAAATCTAGTTTCATCAATTTCTCTCTAAACTGTATCTGGAATCCATCCAAATATCTCCATTTCACTACCAACATCCTAGACACCTTTATTTCTTACCTAGACCACTGAAATAGTCACATAATTTACCTGTGTTCTCAGTTGACTCCTTGAATCTAAGGTTTCTCATCCTCAACACTATGGCCGTTTTGGTCAGGATGATGCTTTGTTGTGGATTGGAGCAGGGGAGGGAGGAGCTGTCCTGTGCATCTCTGGTCTCTACCCACTGATGCTAATAACATCCTTACTCTTCCCTCCCAGTTATGACAACCAAAAATATCTGTAGACATTGCTAAATGTCCACTCAGAGACAAAGTCACCCTTATTGAGATCCACCATTTTAATCCATTCATTACACAGAGACAAAAGTAAACTTAAAATATATGTAAGTTGTTAGTTCCCGATCATTGAAAGTCCTTTAATGGCTAAGAAAATTATTCAGACTTCTTGTGAAACCTTTCAAGGCCTTACATTCAAGGGTTTTTGCTTAAAATCCTAACCATATCTCATGTCAATTTTCTATTTAGCCTTTATATTGTAGCCACATTGATCTATTTTCCTCCTCAAAAATTTTTATACCTGTAAAGCCTTGCATATGATGATCCCTTTGCTTCTCATCCTGTAGATCTCAGCTTAATTGCCCTTTCCTCAAATAGATATTTTGTTGAATGAATTAATTAATAAATGAATGAAACAATTTGATTTCTAGGTTGGCTACTATCTTAAATAAAACACCTTATTCAAGACGTTCTTAACAAAACAAGACAAACCCAAACAAACAAAACCGAAACCTATCAACTACTCTTATCTTCTCTACCAAAGTAACTTATGATTTCCTCCTGATTTTCTGAGTTCCAGAAAACAGAGATCCAGAAAACACCATTAACAGGACTTTTCTGCTCATTTTTATCCCCCAATACTATGTCTCAGATGGTTTCATGATCCTATGGTTTGTGACCAAACTAATGGCTCCTAAAGGGATTAAAAACAAACCAAGTTCCTTCTTTTCTTTTGTATTTCTTCTACCCTTTCTCCATATTCCTACAAACTGCCATTTTGAAGCACACACTGAAATTATACAGATCATGTTTCTCAAAGGAAATTATATCAAATGTGATTTATTATTTTTTTTTAAATAAAGATATTAATTCAACTTCAAATTTCTTTCTTTTATGTTTAGGTCTGGGAGAATGTTAAGTGATAAGATTTCTATTTAGCCCATTATCTCAGGTTTCAGCATAATGATGCCTTTGCCTTAAGGTAGAGGTCAGTTTAATTCTTCAAATATCAGTTGAAAGAATTCTGAAGCACTCTATTCAAATCGCCAGACATTTACATTAACTAGCTTCCTGATGGAGGATAGTCTGCAGATGCTGCATGTGGAAGGTAGGAAATAATGCCCATTCACAACATTTTCCCATTTTTTTTTTGCTACAACCGAGATTATAAAAGATAGAACGTTAACTTCACTAAAAGAGAATTTAAATTGACAAGACTTGCCGTAGAAAATATTTTGAAACAGTACACCATCTTTTCATATGTACAGTTTATCATCATTATTTATATCTATGAGAAACAGATGTAAGATGTTTGTAGTTTTCTCCAGGGAGAAATAAGTAATACTAACGAAATACAGATTACCCTTAAACAGATAATCAAAAATTAAAATTTATGGCACTGAACAACTCTTGACATGGAAATGATCTACTTGAAGCTTCTTAAGACAATATATACCTGAGAAGAAGTATCAGATAAACTGAAAAGAGAAAAGGGGTACTTGAACTGTATACTCCTGAAATATTAAGATGCGGCCATAGGAAAATCTTGAAATACAAATGAGTCTAATTCCCATTTTCTCAATATGAATAATACATATAGCATTAATCAGGATGTAAGTAGAAGAACATTTGGGAAGTTATGATTCACTTATGACAGAGTAAGTCAGATTCTATGAAGGAGAGGGCACATGATGAATAAATATTTTATCTATACTTTCAAGATAAGAAACAAAAATAAAAACTGACAGAAGAATGGGAGCTTGGTATAATGGGAATATGCTGGACTGAGAAACAGGAGCTCTAGTTTCAAATATTTGCTCTGGCTCTGTGATCTTGGCTAAGTCATTTAATTTTTTTTCCACTCAAATTAATAAAGTTTATTTTT
>NW_011901370.1:3323-4230 GCF_000151845.1 Pteropus vampyrus | reverse complement strand
GCAGACGGAGATGAGCTGCAGGAGACGGGTTCAAATGGCTGCGGAATCTGAACGCCTGTCCCAGGTCAACACGGTCGAAGGCTATTTGTCAAAGACGTCCCGTCCCACGTCCGGTGCTCCGTGGACTCTGGGGAAGGCAACGAGTCTTTCTGCGCCTTCGATGTCTTCATCTGGAAAATGGAAACGTCCAACGTGCTCTTAGATTTCATCAGCTCTGAAATTTTCTAAGTCTCACAAAAAATTTCTCTTTGAATTTTAATCTTGGGTGGTCTTAAGTCTGGAGAATTGGGGCTGATCTGTAGAAGCTTTGAATGTGCTTGAAAACATCTCGATGTTTCCTTCTGCTGGGCAAAGAACCGAAATTCTGAAAAAAGAAGACGGCATTATGCTTTCTATCTTTAATCCTATTTATAAAAAAACAGCTTTTATTTTGTTGCTCGGTAACTGTGACCTGGAAGAGTTGACTTTGCATAAAAGGAACCCATGGTCCTCTAGTCTTGGTGTCTTTTCTATGATCTTCTTACACAGTGGCTAGGATAGACTTGATGGGAGACTAAGTCACGAGAAGGTATTTTTGAACCCATGTTATTGTTTGTAAGCCAGTTCATTGTCTTTTTACAAGGTATTACCCAAGAGAAAGAAGAGGTGTCCTTTCCGCCCCAACTGAGAAGTTTAATATAAGTCTACTGTTATGATTTCCTGGTGACCTGTTCATTGACTTTTATAGAAAAGAACTCCTCTCTTCAAGTACCTCTAACCCGTGTTATAAATCTAGGGACATTTTAGATGGTGTAGAGATGGGGTGATCAAGTCATCCCCGTTTGGAACCGTCTCAGAACTAGGACTGAAAGTCTCGGGGCCCAGGAAACCCCTCAGCCTCAGGCAAACTAGGATGGCTGGCTGGTCA
>NW_011901370.1:0-988 GCF_000151845.1 Pteropus vampyrus | reverse complement strand
ACTGACGGGGACATCTGGGCTGCCGTCTCACCGTGGAGAAGAAAAGCTCAGCCCCACGGCCACGAAAACTTACACTCACTGCCACGAAGGACGCTCCTGCCCCACGTTTCCCACGGGAGATCGTCTATGGCGTCCGCCGGGGACAAACGCTGGGCAGACCCCAAGGCGCGGAGGCGTGACGAGGAGAAACACTGCACTTGAAACCCAGCTGCGGGTGCGACGATGAGCTGCGATGCTTCTCTTAGGAAAAAACGGAAAGCTGAGGGGTTAGCACAGCCCTTTAAAGTAAACGCGGAAGTGTTTAGCGCTCAGCCAACGAAGGCGAACAGCAAGCATACAAAGGCAGCATCGTATTGCTCAGGGTTTTGGTAAAGGAGATGTGTTAATAATGCTTACAGGTGAAAAGGACATAAATATAATTTTGAGAGCAGAGTGATGTGAGTGTCGTAAGGAGCTGAAATATCGGGGTTACTGGAGAACTTTGTATTTCCGTTTTGTGCGCTCGAACACATAAGATGCATCATTAATGCAACAGACTGAGCCGGTAGAAAAAGCGGCTCTGCACGACAGACAGCAAGCAGTTGCCGATAGTTTAAATAGTGTCAGATTCCCCAAATGACAAGGTTTGACGTGATCTTACCTCCTACTACCGTATACAAATAAATTAATCCTGCCAGGAATTTTAGCTTAACTTAAAGTTGCACCTAGAAAGATGTGGGATTATTTGTACCTATTACAAAAACCTGTTGAAATTAGGGCTGCTACAAAGAATGAGGTAAACTGAAGACTCTCTCCGCTACGCAGCCTTCAGATAAATGGCTTTTTTTTCTATTGAGTTCTAGGTTTGCACACCACAGTGTTTCGCTAGCGAAGCATTCAGAGTTCTCTTCCAGGAACTGTTTGCATGTGTGTGTGTGTAAATTGACACACCCACACGCACACACATATATACACACTGTATACTGCATCAGCAAAATATATATATTAT
>NW_011901369.1:0-6883 GCF_000151845.1 Pteropus vampyrus | reverse complement strand
TGACACAAGAAATCACAGTCAACTGCATACACTCACATCCACAGGCATGCAACTGCAAACATACCAAAGGGTAACACGACCTTTGTGAAATTTCTCAGGGATATGGAGGAGGGTATACACAGCATGGCAGAGCACAACTTTCCCCAAAATTATTTTTGAAATACCTTCCCTAAAGTTTCACTTCCTCTGGCAGCTACCCAGATCTCTCCTCCTCTCTCAGGTCTCCCTCTTCCAGCTCCCTGTTCTGGTCCTGTCTATTTCTCTCTCGTGCTCTCTTTATATGTATGTGTATGTGTGTATTACAGGCAAAGCTCTTGAATGCTTCAAATTTGCAACTCTATCCAGTTCTCCACTCATTACAACAAAGACAGAATAGTTGAGATATTCAACTGCAGGATTCTTTACCTCATAGTGTGGTGGAGTATTTATGTGTGTGTGAGTGTGCAGCATGATTATAAATACTTATAATTTAATAGTTTCCCTTATCATAGTTACATATTCAGATATATGTGAAAATAACAGGAAGGAAAGGGATGTGTCTCAGGACAGCAGAGTCGGAGCTAACTACGCGTCAGGCACTTTATTTACATGCATTATTTCTAATCCTCTCTGTTTTTCAGATGATGAACTTCAGGCTCAGAGCCACTGTTAATTATCTTTCCACCCCAGCACACAGGCTCTGGGATATCTCTAACATATTAATGTAAAATGCAACAGAAAGCATGAAAGACATGTCTGAGAGTCTTGCGGGGAGAGGAGGGGAATAGAGGGCGGGTTGCCTTATGGTCAGGAGGGAAGATCCGAGGACAGGGGTGGTTGAGGAGAAAAGTTTAAAGCAAGAGTCCTGCCAGATGGGGCAGGTGGGCTCCAGGACAAAAGGGGGTCTCAGACTCAGCTTGTTCTCTTCTTTGCCCTTGCTCCTCACATAGCGGTCACATGGCCTCTCTGTTCCTCAAACACTCCCAGCTCATTTTGAAAGATAGATAATGATGACTTCGTTAATTTATTTCCTAAAGCTAATCAAAGTATATATTTTGGAAGCCTTATAGGCAATTTCAGTCTTTAAATCCCTGGATGATACTATTTTAAACAATAAACTACTTCTCTTGATTCACTTATAAGCTAAACAGCTTTTAAATTTCCAAACCCCTTGTCAATTTGGCGTTAACTGATCCAAAAGAAAAAAATGCAAACCTTTCCCATATCTGTAGAAGTGACTGTTTTTAAAGTTATCATTTTAGTAGAATTTAATGAATACTGGTACTTAAGTTACTTCTGTTTCATTGTACAATAGCCTTTAAAATCTAAATTTCCTGGCACAAATGTCTTGAATGATTCATTTTTAGCAAACATTACACAGGGATGGCTGCTGGATATTTTACCTTAGATCTAATGGTATGTGTGAGGAATATTAGCCAGGAAATATATTATTGATAGATTACAAAAAAAAAAGCCATGCTTGGCTACAAAAATTTCTGTTTGTACTGTGTTCCAAATTCCATACATTTAGAAGCTATCATCTCACTATCATGCTGATAACTTTGAGTTAGGCAAAAATTGACAGTTAAAACTGTCTTCCTATAGAGCTTAGGTATTGTCTTATAGGAAGCTTTACAAGAGAAAATCCATTTGAAACTTAAAATTTTGATTTTATAAATGGTGATTTTTATGATCCCTGTTCTTAAGGTGGTTCCAAGGAATAGCAAGGCATGAAAAACAAAAAGAAGCATGAACGATGAATGAAGATGGAGAAGGAGGTAAGGGAAAAAGAAAGTCGAATCACTGACAGAGCGACTCAGAAAGGCAGCGAGAGAACTGAGGAGAAACATCACGACCGGGGGAAAGCACAACTGCACATCATGTCTGACAGAGAGCACAGAGCGTTGGAAAAGTTTTAAGTTTTGATCAATTCAATTTTCCTTGTTACTGAGGCAGAGGCAGCTAGAATACATGAAAAGTAAGAGATAACTCAAACTCTACCACATTTTAAACACCCCTAGTACTAAAAATCTTTTACCCCAGCTGGTAGCAAAAGCTAAGAAGTGGCCAAGCTGACGGTTTTTAAATAGCTATCCTTGGGCTTAATTCTCCCATGGGTGGAGACGCCAGATATGAGCGGTGGGGAAGAAAGAAGAAAGAAAGCTAATACTGAGGGCTAACTATGCATCAGGCACTGTGTTAAGCATTTCACATGTATTCTTTAATTTTCACAGCAACTTATAAAATAGGTACTATGATAATAGTTTTCTCATCCGTTAACTGAGTTTTCCCATCTGTTACATGAGTTTATTATAGTCATTTAACACAGAGAAGGTAGGCAACTTGCTTATTATCACACAGTTAACTGACTGAGCTGGGAACCGGACTCAGGCAGTTTAACTATAGACTCTGAATACATAATCGCTGTGCCATATGGCATTTTCTAAAATAACCAAATACAACCAAGTTGACAGGATAAAAGGAGTTGAAAGTGTGTTGGCCTCTAATACCTGGCTGCTGCCTGCAAATTTGTGGTAGAAGTCCTGAGTCCTCTTCGGTGTTCATCTCTGACACCCATCATTATTTTTAGGTAAGGGGATAAAGATCTACTTGAAGCTATCCTTTCTTCTAAATTCAAATACAAATAAGTTAAAGAATGAAAAATGTTTGAATTTTTGACACATTCACTTCATTATATTAAAATTTCTACTGTATGTCAATTCGTTCCCGAGGGAAACATTTCAGCAATTTGGTGATTCAATCATGTAGCAGTGATGAACCTAACTTCTAAAGCAGTTTCCATGAAGAGGGTGTAATTTTTTTCAAAGTATGTATAAATACACACACATACATACACACTAATACTCTCTATATACAAAAAAGATATCTTCAAGACAAGTTCCCATTTTTTTCGGGCTCTATTTATATGCAACCAGTTCTAAGAATTCTCAGAAAAGGCCTGACACTGTCCCCTCACTAACATCCCTCAGAGCAAGAGTCCTCATACATTTTTCAGGCACGACCCACTTTATGGGTTCAGACTCTGTAATGAGTCACATGCATATCTTCTAAGGACCTTCAAGGGTTGCAAATGGGATGAAACAAAAATAACCAAAAGTCTGAGGGTCAGCTCTCTTAATCTCTCTTTCTTATTTGTCATCTGTTCATAGATCATTGGGTTCAAATGACATTTTTTTTTTTTTTGTGAATAAAAATCTAGAATTTGGCTACCTCTTCTTGGGACACTTCATTTTCAAGCCATAAAGGCCAAAAGCAGCAGCAAGTAGGGTATAGGGCTCCACTGGTCAGTAGGCAAAACCATAGGGAAAGAACTCAATGAGGTTCACAGATGGGGCACCACAGGCACCCGAGCTTACCACTTCAGTGCCTGTGTGGATGACTCAGAAAGGAATGCCTTGCTAATCTCCCCATAAGGCTCCTGACAACGCCTGCAGTAACTGCAAGCTCCGTACTCTCTGCCTTCTGCTCAGCCCGTCCACTGCAATCTACTCACTGTCCACATGAGTCCCTCTCCAGAATGGACTTTCCATCCCTCTTCTAAATAAGTCTTATGGCTCTCCTAACTTTTCACCCAGTGCAATAACTATTCATAAACATATTCTATTTCCTACTAGACTGTAAGCTCCCTTCAGGTAGGGCCCACAAACAATTCCCCTTTCTGGAACTCATGGAGCTTTGCTGATATATGCTCAACACATACTGAGTACATACTGAATACTGAGACTGGAACCAATTTCTAAAACCTGAGAAGTCATAGGCTGCTCAGAGGAAACCACAGGTTTAGATGGGTACCATATGAGCTTCGTAATGTTCACTCCTTGTACAAGGCTAGAGTTGTTGGATTATTTCACACATGCCAGTGATGTTTTCTGTAAGTCTGCTTTGTGTACTCACCAGTGTCCCAAAGGTGAAGCAGTCCGATTAGGCAATGACTGTTTAAACACACATTAATCATGCATTAGGAGTCCTAAATTGAATAGCACAATACACAGGGAAATACTTTGGACACAAGGCATCCATTACAGACATAAGCGATCTCTCATATCCTGACATGTACATATTTGGAGAGTAAGTGCACTCTAGAGAACTCTGCTTACTTGGAAAAAAAGGAGACTCTATGGCTTGCGGGGGTGGGGACATTTGTCAGGCAGCCAGGGGTTCTGGAACTTGTCTTGGTCATCATGATGGATGTGCTGCTCAACACAAGTATGCCTCAGTTTCTCTAACTGCTTCCTTCTTCCTCTTGGTAGGCAGGAAGGCTAGGAGGTTCTTATACTGCAGGTTCTGATTACACTACTCAGGGGGTCTCAGCTCTCCCTGATGAGGGCCCAGCAGTTGGTGCAGCCTCTAAAGGAGCCCATTCAGATCTCTGGTCTAGATGCCTGTATGCTAAACATGCTTCTGCAGAATGAGGGTGCTGGAGCGGGGAAAGCGGAGGAAAAATGTGACTAGTGAGGGACATGTGCTTCCTTTGTTGAAATCCTAAACCCACTCCTGTTCTCAAGAACAAAGGAAGCAGGTCCTAGTCTGGGGAGGAAATTGGCTCCACCCTTTAAAACATGCATTCACACAGATGAACACCCATGCTTGAGCTATGCTAGGATGAAAGCTGAGGACAGGCCCCTGGAGATGACAAGTCTGTGCCCGCCTCTCAGCTGTCTCAGGCATGATTGGACACACACACACACTCTCTCTCTCCTCTGGGCAGGGTCACATCAAGAGAGGCATTAGCTGAGCCTCTTAACCTCAGTTTCATCCACAGCTCCTAAATGATGCAGGCAGAGGACAAACACTCTCATTTGATAGATCTGAGTCCCCAGAGTGAGCTCAGCTTGGGACTTGGCGTCCTGAGATGATAAAGGATCTTGAACAACAAGGCACAGCTGGGACACCCCCTCACCAGCAACAGCAATCTTAAGATTCTCAAATGGTTTTCCCCAGCTGACTTGCTCAGCTGTTTTAATAACCAGAGACAGAAATTAGGTATTTAACAGAATGAATGCTCTCCTTGGCCATCTTTTTGGCACTTTGATTATGGGCAAAGTGACACTGACTTTCAACAACGGGATATATAATCTTCACTATAACGTCCTTCATATAAACAGAGGTTGATTAATCTTGGTATCTTCCTTTTAAACAAGGTATGAGACCAGATAAAATTCAGGTGGGGTGGTCTGGAAATCTACAGAGGAAAATGCCTTCGAAAATGTTAATATTATGATTACATGTATAAGAATGCATAAGAAAAAAGACTAGAAGGGAATAAGACCAAATAATATTAGTGTATTAAGGTGCAGAGGTTAAGAGGGCTTTTCTCTAGTTTCTAAATGTTTGTGATGTGATTTTTTTTGTAATAAAAATATTTATAAATAAAATAATTCCTGGTGCTCTTAGACTTCGAGTATTAAACAGTTTGTGCTCCAAATAATTAAGCATAGATTATTGAATTCTTCACACATCAGATGCCATAATGTGTGGAAAAGTACCTTAGACACACTAAGGTAGTATACATATATTAGATATAATTGTTTCTCAATGCTTTTGAGAATTAGGCTGCCATATCAACAAGCTATTTAGAATGGCTCTTGTTTGTTGTGGTGAATGATATTCAGTATGGCTGAAGAGATAATTTACATGCCATCAACCAAAAACATCCTTATACTAAAAAAGGGCTTGCTCACTATCTCTTTGAAAATAAAAGAACAATAACCCATGATAAATTCTATTTTAGAAAGGCCTCTCTCCCATATTCGGTGGAAGGCTGAACTACTAATGGGAATATTCTTCTAGTGTGCATGCGTGCGTGTTTCAGAGCTGCCATGTGTTCAAACTGCCATAGAGTGTCCCATCCAACCTGGCCAAGTGGCTCTCCCAGGAGGAGTAAGATCAAACAACAGTCTGCTCAGCATAGCAAGCAGCTTTCTCATGAGGTGGGAAAATCTGGAGCTGCCCCATACCGACTTTTTATCATGCCTCACATAAGCAAATGCTGCACTAAATATATATTCCAAATGCATTTTATCAGGAAGCCAGAGCAACACCAGCATTTATGCTCAGGCTAATGCTCTATTATATGGATTATAGTCAATGGAATAAAATGAATATTCTCTACCACAACTGAATAGTTCTTTATACAGTTTTTAATGAGATTCCGCCCAGTGCCATAGCAGTACTTATGTAATTACTCTATATAACTCTGCCAGCAAGGAGGGAATGAAATCTCCTTATCAGGGTATTGCAAACCAATAACACCTCAGCAGACTGTCTCTCTCAGTGCACTGTTGCATTTTGGAGAGTCTGGGAGCGCGGCCATAATGCAGAGGGAACGCTTGGGTGACTGAGGCTTCAGCACTGCAGAATAGCTTTCAGGGATGAGGGCTGCACTTTTCTAAAATTTCTCAAGAAAACGTTCTGTGTAAAAGGGAGCCTGCATTTTCTAAGCTGGGTCCTCTTTTGTCAAGATGGTCAAAGGGACATGTGTGGCCAGTGTGCCACCTTGCCCAGAGGCTACTGAAATCAGTTTTGTTGGAACTCTGGGACAATCCATCAGGGAAGGGGAATGAGCAGAAGAGGGGAATGAAGTTGAAAAATAGTTTGTTTGCTTCCTTGAGGAAAACTGTAGGTCAGCAGAAAGCCGAATAAAAAGTGCTGCTGACAAAGTGGTTGAATCTAGTCTTGGGAAATTATCTAAATTAGGAAATGGGCCTCTGACCCCTATAGCAAGGGAACTTTTTAAGGGCTGGACCTTGAAAAGTTCCACTGAGGCTATGTCCTCTGGGCCTAAGCATGACTTTCTTCTCTACCTGCAGTTCTGCTTCAGACTGTGAGAGGTGGAAGCCCAGAGCAGACACCAGGGCCAGTATGAAATCCAAGACCACAGCCC
>NW_011901368.1:3651-4474 GCF_000151845.1 Pteropus vampyrus | reverse complement strand
TCTCTCCCAAATACTGTGGTAAAGACTTTCGTCTTCACTAGCTTAGAGAATAAGAAAGTTTAGAGGCGGGAAGGCCAATACGGTTTCTCTCTTTGTTTTATCCACAGTGAAAGGATCTCAGAGCAAAAGGATCCTCACCTGGATCTCTGGGGGTCCCAGAGCTGGCTCAGTGTGAGCTGGTTAAGTTACAGAGGAACAGGACTTAACTGCTAATAGTTACCTCACGTATATAAGAAGTCTCGTAACTATATATGGTGTCAGGTGGGTACTAGACTAATTGGGGGGATCACTTCATAAATTATATAAATGTCTAACCACTGTGCTGTATGCCTGAAACTAATATACTATTGAATGTCAACTGTAATCAAAAAATAAAATAATAAAAATAATTTTAAAAAACAAGTCCGAGGAGGAGATGTCCAACGAAGACCGATCGTTTTTCAAAAACGAATAGATAACTCCAGTTCCTCAAGCACAGTTCAGTGAAGAAAATACTACCTTGCTGAACGCTAAACTAGTCGGTCGAGTCTTAGGAAGTGCTCGGGGCGGGTTACATTTTAACCCCTGTGCTAACTGAGCTAACTGCTATCTCTTTGCAAGGGCTGAGGGCTGATAAGTATTTCATTCCGTGGTCCCAGAGACTGCGGAACAAAGGCGAGCAAACAGGAGGAAAAGGTCGAGGGAAGGAATGAAAGCCACCCTCAGAGTCATGAGAACACGTGCCCTAAGCGATAAGCCCCCAAAACCGAACACAGTAAAAGCAATCGGCAAACTGGCATCAAGGGCGAAGATAAACTTGCTAAGAACCCTTGGGACAATGAAA
>NW_011901368.1:0-1601 GCF_000151845.1 Pteropus vampyrus | reverse complement strand
GGGCGGGTGTCCGCCTTCACCTCCGCCCCTCCCTCGTCAGTTTGCAGAAAGCAATCTGTAGCCCGGAGAGAGGAGTCGCTTGCCCTTATTTCACATTTAAAATAGAGCCAATTTAACTATTCCTAGACGTTTTTTAACACTGAAACAAGAGTTTTAAAGCGTGTACTACCACCTGCTCATTCTAGCCGTAAGCCAGGGGTATATCCGAGTACAGAATCAACGATTAAAATCAAGACGGACTCTTTAAACCTAATTTTTCCACTCTTGCTTTATTTCATGAGAATGAGAATATAATGCGTTGTGAATTCATTTGGGGGAAAAGATCAATATTTTGTAACCTAATTTATCATCATGGAAAACATGTGAGTCCACTGGGCATAAAGAACTTTTGATCATAATAAAATATTTTAACTTCCGTAGTAATTTCTACACTGGCGGGATATGGGGATTGTCACCATAGTCTAGATCACCCTAAGACCTAAACAGTTTGTGTCTGTTAGCTTCACCCGTGTTAGCTCGGTAACCTTGGGACCGTTCAACTCTCTTAGCCCGAGTCCCCTCACCTAACGTGGAGATGACAATAATATCGCTTGTTTTGAACGTTGAACGAAACTGCCCGTATGCACCCCTAGGCAGTGTCTGGCCTAACGTTCTTAGCAAATGTTGACTATTACTGTGATTTTTTTTTCCCCCAAAAAAGAGAGGGAAGGGAACAAGACAAAGCGGAAAAGGCGACAGCCTGGGAGCAAGGAGATGAATTAGGGCGAGAAGGCCGGGCGGGGCCGTCCGACCCCAGAGACAGCTTTCACAATTTCCCATCACCTGTTGCAGCCTGCTCTGAAACATTTTGTAAGAGCCTCCGTCAAGGTAATGTTTGAACCCTCAGAGCACAGAGGCAACGGGCCTCTGAGACAATCATTAACTGTATGTAATTAGCTTGTCGCTGGATGCATTTCCTGTCATGTAAGCCAGTAACATCTCAGATTGGGACACACCGCTATCTGGACAGTGCTGGCTGGCCCCAGAATGGTACATGAGAAAGTGGTTTTTCTCCTTCTTTTATTTCTGAAATCAGGTAAGGCTTAAAGATTTTTAAAGCGTTCATCAGTATTTTTTTCCTAGCAATGTATTAAATACCTAATGGTTTGGGGGCAACTAGTTTAATTTAGCTTTTGATTCGTGAGATTCTCAGTTCGGGATCTAAATATAAGATTGAGGAATTCTTCAAGGAATGAGTTTAATTTCCCTGTGAATACTGTGAATACAAATGGGCAGAGAAAAAAATGAACGATTTTTAAAAATCTGAACTGAGCTCAAACGATGGTTATTTTACTTTCTAAAAAATAGCCCGGAGAGCTAAAAAAAAAAACAAAAAAAAAACCCTAAAACTTGTTAGTTTCTTTGCCCAGTTCTCAGTTTCATGTAGATCATTTTTTTTAAGATGTCATTTACTCTTCACTTTCAAGTGTAAACAATGAAATATCTCTTTAACTGTATTCTTTGACCAGTCTGTAGCTGTATTTTACTAGTTTCCTGTTTGCTATGGTTTAAGTGAAGCTTTCCATACATAAGCGTTTGCTTCCATGCCTGGAGAAATCACA
>NW_011901367.1:2489-3203 GCF_000151845.1 Pteropus vampyrus | reverse complement strand
TAATAATTTTCCACATTACTTTGTGCCTCCTACCTGAATTTATTTCCACCAAGAGAAATAAAGTCTAATGTTCAAAGCCACTAAGTGGCTACAACTTGAAAGGATTTTAAAGACTACATATCTTCTTTATTTGTGACATTTCTTTATGTATAATGTGTCATCTGAAAGCGAGTTATTCATCTCTCAATAGCTTTAAAAATATGTGTCTAGACCACATCCAAAAAAGTGACTCTAATGTACATCTTTCATCAAGAAACAATGATAAAGAAGTGGCTATTTATACTCTTTGCCATTTGTAAAATGGAGACAGTGAATATTCACTCCTCAACATTTTGCAAAAAGAAACCAGTGACCACTGCAATGCTGGGTTTGGGTCTCCTGGATGTGCTGGTGCAGTTCAAATTCACAGTTATGTCATATATACTCCTTTCTTTCTCTTTCTCTATGGTAAGACCAAATTGAGAGAAAAAAAAAAATAGATGATTTTTTGTGTGTGTTCTGACACAAAGTCCTATGAAATATAGAAGGTTTCTTTCCTATCTAAGTTATATATGTTTTTTTAAAAAAATCAAGCTGTCTCTGACAGAAGTCTATGCTAGATACAAAACATTAAATAACTCCAAACCTCTGTTTTCTTTCATTATTTATCAGTGCTCTTTGAAATTCAGTACAGCTCAAAAAATATAGGTAGGAAGTCTAGCAAGAAGACAAGAA
>NW_011901367.1:0-1256 GCF_000151845.1 Pteropus vampyrus | reverse complement strand
AGCTGTTAAGTGCCTTAAATACCCTATTTAGGTGGTGGCAAATGTCACACAGCGGCTTTAGCGGATGCAGTCTCCTTTTTCAGATACGACCATAACGTTCCTGAAATACCAAAAATTTCTCTCCTTCCCAAAACTTCAAAAAGTGTATGCACATATTTCTGATCTTGAAAGTACGATTACACTATTAAATCCATGATTTAACAACAAAAAATTAATCTCGAATTAACCAAAGAGAGACTGGCAAGCAGATGACATGACGATGGTGTTCACTAAAGATCTTTTAAAAACTTTCTTTCATTCACTGAATTTATTTTTAAAGCCTAACCATCAATAAATGGGTCTGAAAATGCCCAGTGCTAGGGCTTTAGAAATTAATAATACAGAGAATAAAAGACATTTAAAATACATGGGAAAATCCTGAGGAACTCACAGAGTAGTAGAGAAGGCATACATATAACCAAAAAATAGTAACAAATATAACATAGGCTCTATTAAATGTATGAACTTAGATATTTGAAAACTATAGGAGAGAGAGACCAATTTTTTTGCCTGAAAGGCAGATTTTAGGCATTTTGCAGGATATGGAGCCCCATTGGCTCTTTTAGTTACAGAAGCAAGAGTGGTCTAGAGAGAAATAATTAGAGGGGTTTTTTTTTTCCAATATTACCTCTTAGATTGGTTTCCACTAGAGAGATACCACCACCCCATTCCACCACCCCATTCCTTCAGGTTCTCAAAATCCTGCATACATAAAGCTTGAAAGCATCCATCATCCTGTGGAACTATGTAAGCCTGTGAATGAGTATGGATTCTCTCACACCAGAAATAAGACTTGTTTCTCTTTACAACCCCACTGTCTGGTAGAGAAATGGTAGATATTCAATAAAAGTTTGTAAAGAGAGGAAGGAAGACAGACTTAGGGCCTGTTTGTGTGTGAAAGAGAAAGTGTGTCTTTAAGGGCTAAGTCAACTCTCCAGACTAGGCAAGGAAGCAGGGGTTTGGGGCAAGAGTAGAGATGAATAACTCGCTTTCAGATGACACATTATACATTGAGTTGAAGCCTGCCTTTGTTTATCTTTCCAGAAGCTAAGCTAGAGAGTCGCTAAGCAAAAGAATGAGGAACTCTACAAGTGTCACGTGTCTGAGGAATAATAATCTCAAAAAATACTTTTGCCTTTCTTTTTGAATATAAATAGAAACATCGAAAATGTCTTCAGTTTGGTAACCATGCACCTTTGAAGGAAATAGAAGGGAAA